>NC_088782.1:89069971-89167264 GCF_958450345.1 Calliphora vicina
TAATAATAATAATAATAATAATAATAATAATAATAATAATAATAATAATAATAATAATAATAATAATAATAATAATAATAATAATAATAATAAATAATAATAATAATAATAATAATAATAATAATAATAATAATAATAATATAATAATAATAATAATAATAATAATAATAATAATAATAATAATAATAATAATAATAATAATAATAATAATAATAATAATAATAATAATAATAATAATAATAATAATAATAATAATAATAATAATAATAATAATAATAATAATAATAATAATAATAATAATAATAATAATAATAATAATAATAATAATAATAATAATATAATAATAATAATAATAATAATAATAATAATAATAATAATAATAATAATAATAATAATAATAATAATAATAATAATAATAATAATAATAATAATAATAATAATAATAATAATAATAATAATAATAATAATAATAATAATAATAATAATAATAATAATAATAATAATAATAATAATAATAATAATAATAATAATAATAATAATATAATAATAATAATAATAATAATAATAATAATAATAATAATAATAATAATAATAATAATAATAATAATAATAATAATAATAATAATAATAATAATAATAATAATAATAATAATAATAATAATAATAATAATAATAATAATAATAATAATAATAATAATAATAATAATAATAATAATAATAATAATAATAATAATAATAATAATAATATAATAATAATAATAATAATAATAATAATAATAATAATAATAATAATAATAATAATAATAATAATAATAATAATAATATAATAATAATAATAATAATAATAATAATAATAATAATAATAATAATAATAATAATAATAATAATAATAATAATAATAATAATAATAATAATAATAATAATAATAATAATAATAATAATAATAATAATAATAATAATAATAATAATAATAATAATAATAATAATAATAATAATAATAATAATAATAATAATAATAATAATAATAATAATAATAATAATAATAATAATAATAATATAATAATAATAATAATAATAATATAATAATAATAATAATAATAATAATAATAATAATAATAATAATAATAATAATAATAATAATAATAATAATAATAATAATAATAATAATAATAATAATATAATAATAATAATAATAATAATAATAATAATAATAATAATAATAATAATAATAATAATAATAATAATAATAATAATAATAATAATAATAATAATAATAATAATAATAATAATAATAATAATAATAATAATAATAATAATAATAATAATAATAATAATAATAATAATAATAATAATAATAATAATAATAATAATAATAATAATAATAATAATAATAATAATAATAATAATAATAATAATAATAATAATAATAATAATAATAATAATAATAATAATAATAATAATAATAATAATAATAATAATAATAATAATAATAATAATAATAATAATAATAATAATAATAATAATAATAATAATAATAATAATAATAATAATAATAATAATAATAATAATAATAATAATAATAATAATAATAATAATAATAATAATAATAATAATAATAATAATAATAATAATAATAATAATAATAATAATAATAATAATAATAATAATAATAATAATAATAATAATAATAATAATAATAATAATAATAATAATAATAATAATAATAATAATAATAATAATAATAATAATAATAATAATAATAATAATAATAATAATAATAATAATAATAATAATATAATAATAATAATAATAATAATAATAATAATAATAATAATAATAATAATAATAATAATAATAATAATAATAATAATAATAATAATAATAATAATAATAATAATAATAATAATAATAATAATAATAATAATAATGATAATAATAATAATAATAATAATAATAATAATAATAATAATAATAATAATAATAATAATAATAATAATAATAATAATAATAATAATAATAATAATAATAATAATAATAATAATAATAATAATAATAATAATAATAATAATAATAATAATAATAATAATAATAATAATAATAATAATAATAATAATGATAATGATAATAATAATAATAATAATAATAATAATAATAATAATAATAATAATAATAATAATAATAATAATAATAATAATAATAATAATAATAATAATAATAATAATAATAATAATAATAATAATAATAATAATAATAATAATAATAATAATAATAATAATAATAATAATAATAATAATAATAATAATAATAATAATAATAATAATAATAATAATAATAATAATAATAATAATAATAATAATAATAATAATAATAATAATAATAATAATAATAATAATAATAATAATAATAATAATAATAATAATAATAATATAATAATAATAATAATAATAATAATAATAATAATAATAATAATAATAATAATAATAATAATAATAATAATAATATAATAATAATAATAATAATAATAATAATAATAATAATAATAATAATAATAATAATAATAATAATAATAATAATAATAATAATAATAATAATAATAATAATAATAATAATAATAATAATAATAATATAATAATAATAATAATAATAATAATAATAATAATAATAATAATAATAATAATAATAATAATAATAATAATAATAATAATAATAATAATAATAATAATAATAATAATAATAATAATAATAATAATAATAATAATAATAATAATAATAATAATAATAATAATAATAATAATAATAATAATAATAATAATAATAATAATAATAATAATAATAATAATAATAATAATAATAATAATAATAATAATAATAATAATAATAATAATAATAATAATAATAATAATAATAATAATAATAATAATAATATAATAATAATAATAATAATAATAATAATAATAATAATAATAATAATAATAATAATAAAAATAATAATAATAATAATAATAATAATAATAATAATAATAATAATAATAATAATAATAATAATAATAATAATAATAATAATAATAATAATAATAATAATAATAATAATAATATAATAATAATAATAATAATAATAATAATAATAATAATAATAATAATAATAATAATAATAATAATAATAATAATAATAATAATAATAATAATAATAATAATAATAATAATAATAATAATAATATAATAATAATAATAATAATAATAATAATAATAATAATAATAATAATAATAATAATAAAATAATAATAATAATAATAATAATAATAATAATAATAATAATAATAATAATAATAATAATAATAATAATAATAATAATAATAATAATAATAATAATAATAATAATATAATAATAATAATAATAATAATAATAATATAATAATAATAATAATAATAATAATAATAAGTAATAATAATAATAATAATAATAATAATAATAATAATAATAATAATAATAATAATAATAATAATAATAATAATAATAATAATAATATAATAATAATAATAATAATAATAATAATAATAATAATAATAATAATAATAATAATAATAATAATAATAATAATAATAATAATAATAATAATAATAATAATAATAATAATAATAATAATAATAATAATAATAATAATAATAATAATAATAATAATAATAATAATAATAATAATAATAATAATAATAATAATAATAATAATAATAATAATAATAATAATAATAATAATAATAATAATAATAATAATAATAATAATAATAATAATAATATAATAATAATAATAATAATAATAATAATAATAATAATAATAATAATAATAATAATAATAATAATAATAATAATAATAATAATAATAATAATAATAATAATAATAATAATAATAATAATAATAATAATAATAATAATAATAATAATAATAATAATAATATAATAATAATAATAATAATAATAATAATAATAATAATAATAATAATAATAATAATAATAATAATAATAATAATAATAATAATAATAATAATAATAATAATAATAATAATAATAATAATAATAATAATAATAATAATAATAATAATAATAATAATAATAATAATAATAATAATAATAATAATAATAATAATAATAATAATAATAATAATAATAATAATAATAATAATAATAATAATAATAATAATAATAATAATAATAATAATAATAATAATAATAATAATAATAATAATAATAATAATAATAATAATAATAATAATAATAATAATAATAATAATAATAATAATAATAATAATAATAATAATAATAATAATAATAATAATAATAATAATAATAATAATAATAATAATAATAATAATAATAATAATAATAATAATAATAATAATAATAATAATAATAATAATAATAATAATAATAATAATAATAATAATAATAATAATAATAATAATAATAATAATAATAATAATATAATAATAATAATAATAATAATAATAATAATAATAATAATAATAATAATAATAATAATAATAATAATAATAATAATAATAATAATAATATAATAATAATAATAATAATAATAATAATAATAATAATAATAATAATAATAATAATAATAATAATAATAATAATAATAATAATAATAATAATAATAATAATAATAATAATAATAATAATAATAATAATAATAAAATAATAATAATAATAATAATAATAATAATAATAATAATAATAATAATAATAATAATAATAATAATAATAATAATAATAATAATAATAATAATAATAATAATAATAATAATAATAATAATAATAATAATAATAATAATAATAATAATAATAATAATAATAATAATAATAATAATAATAATAATAATAATAATAATAATAATAATAATAATAATAATAATAATAATAATAATAATAATAATAATAATAATAATAATAATAATAATAATAATAATAATAATAATAATAATAATAATAATAATAATAATAATAATAATAATAATAATAATAATAATAATAATAATAATAATAATAATAATAATAATAATAATAATAATAATAATAATAATAATAATAATAATAATAATAATAATAATAATAATAATAATAATAATAATAATAATAATAATAATAATAATAATAATAATAATAATAATAATAATAATAATAATAATAATAATAATAATAATAATAATAATAATAATAATAATAATAATAATAATAATAATAATAATAATAATAATAATAATAATAATAATAATAATAATAATAATAATAATAATAATAATAATAATAATAATAATAATAATAATAATAATAATAATAATAATAATAATAATAATAATAATAATAATAATAATAATAATAATAATAATAATAATAATAATAATAATAATAATAATAATAATAATAATAATAATAATAATAATAATAATAATAATAATAATAATAATAATAATAATAATAATAATAATAATAATAATAATAATAATAATAATAATAATAATAATAATAATAATAATAATAATAATAATAATAATAATAATAATAATAATAATAATAATAATAATAATAATAATAATAATAATAATAATAATAATAATAATAATAATAATAATAATAATAATAATAATAATAATAATAATAATAATAATAATAATAATAATAATAATAATAATAATAATAATAATAATAATAATAATAATAATAATAATAATAATAATAATAATAATAATAATAATAATAATAATAATAATAATAATAATAATAATAATAATAATAATAATAATAATAATAATAATAATAATAATAATAATAATAATAATAATAATAATAATAATAATAATAATAATAATAATAATAATAATAATAATAATAATAATAATAATAATAATAATAATAATAATAATAATAATAATAATAATAATAATAATAATAATAATAATAATAATAATAATAATAATAATAATAATAATAATAATAATAATAATAATAATAATAATAATAATAATAATAATAATAATAATAATAATAATAATAATAATAATAATAATAATAATAATAATAATAATAATAATAATAATAATAATAATAATAATAATAATAATAATAATAATAATAATAATAATAATAATAATAATAATAATAATAATAATAATAATAATAATAATAATAATAATAATAATAATAATAATAATAATAATAATAATAATAATAATAATAATAATAATAATAATAATAATAATAATAATAATAATAATAATAATAATAATAATAATAATAATAATAATAATAATAATAATAATAATAATAATAATAATAATAATAATAATAATAATAATAATAATAATAATAATAATAATAATAATAATAATAATAATAATAATAATAATAATAATAATAATAATAATAATAATAATAATAATAATAATAATAATAATAATAATAATAATAATAATAATAATAATAATAATAATAATAATAATAATAATAATAATAATAATAATAATAATAATAATAATAATAATAATAATAATAATAATAATAATAATAATAATAATAATAATAATAATAATAATAATAATAATAATAATAATAATAATAATAATAATAATAATAATAATAATAATAATAATAATAATAATAATAATAATAATAATAATAATAATAATAATAATAATAATAATAATAATAATAATAATAATAATAATAATAATAATAATAATAATAATAATAATAATAATAATAATAATAATAATAATAATAATAATAATAATAATAATAATAATAATAATAATAATAATAATAATAATAATAATAATAATAATAATAATAATAATAATAATAATAATAATAATAATAATAATAATAATAATAATAATAATAATAATAATAATAATAATAATAATAATAATAATAATAATAATAATAATAATAATAATAATAATAATAATAATAATAATAATAATAATAATAATAATAATAATAATAATAATAATAATAATAATAATAATAATAATAATAATAATAATAATAATAATAATAATAATAATAATAATAATAATAATAATAATAATAATAATAATAATAATAATAATAATAATAATAATAATAATAATAATAATAATAATAATAATAATAATAATAATAATAATAATAATAATAATAATAATAATAATAATAATAATAATAATAATAATAATAATAATAATAATAATAATAATAATAATAATAATAATAATAATAATAATAATAATAATAATAATAATAATAATAATAATAATAATAATAATAATAATAATAATAATAATAATAATAATAATAATAATAATAATAATAATAATAATAATAATAATAATAATAATAATAATAATAATAATAATAATAATAATAATAATAATAATAATAATAATAATAATAATAATAATAATAATAATAATAATAATAATAATAATAATAATAATAATAATAATAATAATAATAATAATAATAATAATAATAATAATAATAATAATAATAATAATAATAATAATAATAATAATAATAATAATAATAATAATAATAATAATAATAATAATAATAATAATAATAATAATAATAATAATAATAATAATAATAATAATAATAATAATAATAATAATAATAATAATAATAATAATAATAATAATAATAATAATAATAATAATAATAATAATAATAATAATAATAATAATAATAATAATAATAATAATAATAATAATAATAATAATAATAATAATAATAATAATAATAATAATAATAATAATAATAATAATAATAATAATAATAATAATAATAATAATAATAATAATAATAATAATAATAATAATAATAATAATAATAATAATAATAATAATAATAATAATAATAATAATAATAATAATAATAATAATAATAATAATAATAATAATAATAATAATAATAATAATAATAATAATAATAATAATAATAATAATAATAATAATAATAATAATAATAATAATAATAATAATAATAATAATAATAATAATAATAATAATAATAATAATAATAATAATAATAATAATAATAATAATAATAATAATAATAATAATAATAATAATAATAATAATAATAATAATAATAATAATAATAATAATAATAATAATAATAATAATAATAATAATAATAATAATAATAATAATAATAATAATAATAATAATAATAATAATAATAATAATAATAATAATAATAATAATAATAATAATAATAATAATAATAATAATAATAATAATAATAATAATAATAATAATAATAATAATAATAATAATAATAATAATAATAATAATAATAATAATAATAATAATAATAATAATAATAATAATAATAATAATAATAATAATAATAATAATAATAATAATAATAATAATAATAATAATAATAATAATAATAATAATAATAATAATAATAATAATAATAATAATAATAATAATAATAATAATAATAATAATAATAATAATAATAATAATAATAATAATAATAATAATAATAATAATAATAATAATAATAATAATAATAATAATAATAATAATAATAATAATAATAATAATAATAATAATAATAATAGTAATAATAATAATAATAAAAAGATGAATAATTTAGTAAAATTTAATCTTAATCACAATAGATCAATTTATATAATAACTATTTTTACACTTAATTTATGAAGTTTTTAAATTTTCAAATATCCATACTTTTATCCTCCTTATTTGTCACCTTTATTAGCTGCTTTTTTTTTTGTCAATCCTTTCTTGGCGTTATTAGATTCAGCTACTGATTTCGCTGCTGGCTTCTTTTTTGGCTTTGGAAAGAAATCGCATTGAGTAGATGCAGAAAACTTTTTTAATTTGAGTCTTCCATCGACAAGCGGTATGAAAGCATGGTATTGAGCAGTGCCATCGATTGTTACCGCAGCATCGAATCTGCTCTTTAGTGTTTTCAATGTTTCCTCATGATCCTCTTTGCTACTAAAAACTATTTTAGTTTCTTTACAATAATTCTTTGCCCAATGGAGGCTATACTTCGCTGCATTTCTTTTGAGGTTTGCTCCAATACCATCACATGCTCCTTTACCATTAGCAGTAGGATGAAAATGCCACTCAGCTGGCATTCCAAAATCTTTTTCATGAGCTGTAAGATTTGCGAAGCTACTTTTGTTTTTAAAATGTTGACGAGCTCCGTCCGAATCGTAGTATACCTTTTCTACTACCAATTGTTTAGCAATTCTTGCTTTTCGTTGAGACGTTCCAAACTCAGTCATTGTTTTTGCAGAACTCCATGTTCTTGGAGCAAGCGTGAGAAGTTGAATTCTTTCAGCTTCACTCTGTGACGTTTTGTATTTCTCTTTTATTTGTTCAAGAACTTCTACTGCATCCTTATGGTATTGGTTTCGACACTCATTCGTTGAATTTGAAAAGTTAGAATAACCATCATCATCAACAGTTCTGTCTTCATTCTCGGAATTACTTTTGTCTTCATCTGGAATAACTTCAACGCAAGGCTCATTACTATTCAAATTCGGTAATTCGTTCAACTTTCCGAGCTTTTTCCTGCATGATCCACAAATTTTCAATCGTTTTGACAGCGTAGGGAATTTTTTTAATAAGCCGTCGGAAATATTTCGCATATCTGATGATCTGTGCTTCATTTTGTTAAAGGGATTAAAACAAAAAGACGAATAAATTTCATTTTCAACCTTAGCCTTTTTAGAAGTCGTAGACATTTTGAATTTTGTAAGTATTTATGTAAATAACACACGTCTTAACTTTAACGCTGTTTCTAAAAAACTGATTTCCGTATGTCTTCAGAATGACAATAAATAGTTTTTTAAGATCATATAGGTAGTACGTTTTAATGAATGAGTCTAAAATCTTTTATTAGGGTCAAGAAGGGCTTACATACTAAAGTACCTAGTTTAACCAAATGTTACAAATAATAATAAAAATAAACCACCATATAAATAACCTACCTGTCAACTTCTACCTCTCCACCCACTTCTTAAAGTCAAATGTCATAAAATAATAAATAAACTGGTACTTCGGAGAAGGGTCATAAAATATTTCCACTTGTTTCCAAAAATTTGTTTCTGGGGCACCTGATATTTTAACAATGACTAAAAAAGCCGCAAGATACAAAACTCAGACAAATTTTGGGGGTGGAAAATTAATAGCGGGCGGCCTCATATTGCACCCCTCCAGTGGCTATTATCGGTCAGTTGTTGTGGTTTTTATTTTTAAAGTTTTAGAAACACTTACACACAAATATGAAAAAAATCAATTTAAAAACATTTGTCTTGAGTTACATTTTGATAGATATCCCACTCGCATCCCACTAAGCGACCAAAAAGGTTTTAAAGGAAAAGACCTAAGCTTTCTTTTGAGAAAAAAAATTAATAAAAAAAGAGTCCATTTTGGAAAAAAAAAGTCAAAGAGGTTTTTGATTTTTCAAAAAAAAGTAAAAAATTGTATGTCTTGAGTTACAAAACATTTTTTTTATAGATATCCCACTCGAATCCCACTAAGCGACAAAAAGGGTGTTAAAGGAAAACACATAAGCTTTCTTCTGAGCAAAAAAAAAATTAAAAAATGGGTCCATTTTTTTAAAAAAAGTCAACAAAGTTTTTGATTTTGCAAAAAAATTCAAAAATTTTAAATCTTGAGTTACAAAATATTTTTTTTGATAGATATCCCACTCGCATCCCACTAAGCGACCATATAGGTCGCTTAGGAAAAGACCTAAGCTTTCTTAAAAAAATAAAAAGGGCCCATTTTGAAAAAAAAAGTCAAAAATATTTTTGATTTAAAAAAAAAAAAAATCAAAAATATTTTATTAAATTTTTTTAATTTTTTTTTTTTCGAAAGATTGCATAAATAGCTATCTAAACTATTTGGGACACATTTTGCTAAGAACAATAGGTAATAAGTTATATGGATAAAAAAAACACCTGTTTGGCCAAAATGTCAAATTTTGACCTCCTATAACTCAGAGAGTTCTTGACCGATCTTGTTGAAAAATGGTGTCTGAATTATTATCCAATAGAACTAACATTGGTGCAAATTTCATCGCGATCGGAAGACATCGATTTCAAAAGTTGGTTCACTTGACGTGAAATGCCCCATATGTATATTTAATTACAAAAAGTATTGAACCAATTACAATTTTTATTCTATTAAAATTTGAAATTAATAAAATGTTTTATTAAATAAAAAGTATCAATAATTTTTTCTGTGTAGTCGCAGTTTCGTTTCATTGGAAGTTAACAGGTGTCAAAAAATCTAAACCTGAAAGCATGTGCTGCAACTATATGATCCTCATCAATATTATATAAACTCCAATTATTTTTTTATAAACTAAAGCCATTCGAAATTATATAAGATCAGCTGTTAATTACAAAATGCAATAGCAACCAACAATTAGCGTTGTAAGCCAGTCTTGCCTTTATCAACCAGACAGATAAAATAAAAAGGCTAAACATAAACTGACTGTAACGAGATTTCTTTGTTCCATATTTTCTTGTTATATGAAATCCATAATTTCACTATGGGGCCAATGACAGGTTTTAAGGCTAAAAGTCATTTTTTCAAGTCAACCATTTAAAAAAATAATAATGGAATTTTATATTTAACACTTTGAAACACTCAAATATTAAAAAATTAAAGTCAGGTGGCTACTCATGACGACGTGCCGAGCTGTCAAAGTTTTGCTTTGCTACATTTTCTGACATTCAATCATAATGAAACAACAAAGGAATTTTAGTCGTCAATCAAAAGCTTTTAAGATTATAAAAATTTTGTAAAATGGAAAACACTTGTAAATGTATGTAAATTAAAATGTTATTAAAAATTTTCAAAAAAATTAGATTTGGTGAATAATTTTTTATGTCAACTTGTGTTGTCTTTTTGTGAAGTTTTTGATGTCGTCCATATATTCTTTGGAATAGAACTTTGTTTATCTGAGCGTATCCGTGAAACAATTTATATGTGGAGAAATGTAATAATGTCTACTATAATTTTTTTTAAAAAACCATCTGCCGCCGTTTATAAAACTTTATTTCCAGATATCGTATAACTTAAAAATTTGGATATTTATACCCTAAACATAGAGGGGAGGGTATATTGGGTTAGTGCTGATGTTTATAACGTGCAAAAATATTGTCCCAACACCCACCTAATTGTTTACCAATCTGCTCAGATCACTTTCTGAGTCGATTAAGCGATGTCCATCCGTCCGTCTGTCCTTCTGTCAATGTAAACCTTGTAATCAAACTACAGGTTGCAATTTTAAAGATAATTCGAAAAAATTTGGTACCAGCTTTTCAGCCTATTGAATTTGTTTAGAATCGGTCCATTATTTCTCTAGCCACCATACGGTTGCCCTATCTAAAAATAGTAAAGCTTTCATTAAAATCTTAGTTATATAGATATCCACCAAATTCATCACAAATAAGTTTTATATAAGCCGAAATCGCACCACCAAATTTTGTGACGATTGGTCATAGCTAACATATAAGGCCCACTTCCGAAAATCACTTTAACCAACATATATCTCTTAAAAATGTGGATATTATATTAAAATTCTATACAAATAAGTTATATAGATACAAAATTCATGTCACCAACTTTTATAACGATCGGTCAATAATAAGGCCCACTTCCAAAAATCATTTTAACGAGCATAGATTTCTTATAGACGTTCGTATTAAAATAAAATTCAACACAAATAAGTTTCATATACACAGAAAACATGCCACCTAATTTTAGGGCGATTTGTCCATAACTTGTGATAGATAGGCGGATCTTGTTAATTTCAAGATCCGCCTATCGCCATGGATATATTTCCTGTCACTAGAGGTGGGTGTGGCAGTAGGCGGATTGACTTGAAATGATTACTAAAGTCTTTGGTGAACATTTATATGACCTAACTGAAAGTCAGAAACTTATTATTTTCCAGCGATCTTCATCGGCAGTTGTACTTTAATCCTTATTATTATCATCTGTACGAAATTTGAAAGGTATAGCTGTTTCCTGTGATTTATTGCCTCAAAAACTGGTCGTTGGCCCCATCGCACAGTGGGGGATCTGAAAAAAAAAGTGGAAATAAATTTGTAACAAATAGCCCGATTTTAATAAAATTTCCCATGGCTATAGAGGAGGTGTCGATAAGTTTAAGTTTTGAATTTGGGCTTAAACAACCAAGGGGGGGGCCGAGCCATAATGCCCCAAAATGGGGCACCTGGGGTATATCAAAAATTAAAAATGATGCCAAATTTTTGTTTGCGATCCGATTTGAAAGATTTATATATATGTATATGGAATATACTAGACGAGATCTACAAAAATTATTTTATATTATTTTGCTTTTATAATATTTCCCGAAATGTTATCTTTCAGAAAAATATAAACACATTATTTATTTTTTTCTCATTTTCTGTATAATTTAAAATTAATGTAGGTACTTTTTTCGAAAAAAAATGGCGAAAAATCGACTTTTTTATTTTTTTTAAGTTTGAATGCACATAACTTTTGACTCAGTAGATATTTTTTAACAATTCGTTCTTAAAATTATTAATAAATTTGTTGTTAATTCAAAAAAAGATACTTCAAGAAAATCGGGAAAGAATTGGATCCGTTATTAGCAAAATGGCAGACCAAGGTAGGCAAAAAAAATAAAATTTTAGTTTTCAAATGCGAATCACTCGTAAACTATAAGAGATAATATATGGCTAAAGCAATGTTTTTTGTAGATCTCGTCTAGTACATTCCATATATATATAAATCTTTCAAATCGGATCGCAAACAAAAATTTGGCATCATTTTTAATTTTTGATATACCCGAGGTGTCCCACTTTGGGGCATTGTGGCTTTTGGAGTGTCATTATGTCCATGGACATTATGTCAATGGACACTATGACATGCCACCGATGCACAGTGGGGGATCTGAAAAAAAAGTGGAAATAAATCTGTAACTTCTAAACGAATTTCCCATAAAATTTCCCATGGCTATAGAGGAGTGAAAGTGTTATTTTACTTGATAAAAAAAGAAGGTTGATTGAAAAAAATAAAAAACTTCCACTCCAAAAAAAAATATTTTTAATCATTTATTTACAAGAAAGGCTTTATTATGGGAGCCGTGAAATAAGGCCATATGAAAATAAAGCCACATCAGTGTAAAATAGTTTGTTAAATTTACGTATATATTTATAAATATAATCATTTGCATGTTCCATGAAGGAGAAAGCCCCTGAGCGGCCACAGGCCGCCAATAAGAAAAACCTTTTTCTGCGAAACAGAATAGTTTTGCCATGCCACTGAGTGCAAAAAAACTTGTGAAATGAAGCAGAAAAACTTTATTAGCAAAGACAAGTTTTTTTGCACTCAGTAGCATGGCGAGCAACTATTCGGTATCGCAGAAAAAGGTTTTTCTTATTGACGGCCTGTGGCCGCTCTTAGGGGCTTTCTCCTCCATGGAACGCGGCAGGCGGCTTCGCTACATGAAGTTTTCTAATATAAACGTTACTAGGATCTTAATTTCTTCCAAAAATTTTATAAAAATTAGTTTTTCTAGAAAATATTTGGACATTATGACACTTTCAAAAGTGTCATAATATTCATAAGCAAAGTGACATAGTGTCCATGGACATTATGACACTACCGAAATGACATAATGTCCATGGACATAATGTCACTTTATGAGGTGTCATAATGTCCATGGATTTACTATTGTAATTTCATTCATTAAATTTAGTTTTTATTCCTTGTTTATACTATTGCATGTACCCAATCAGTGTTGGGTCATATGTCAAACCACAACAATATTGTGCTTATTTGGTCCAATCAAATACAACCCTGGTGTGATAATCATGTGAATGCTTGATAGGCATCATGCACCAATAACAAAGTTAAAAATAAATCTATATTTATTGTGTTCTAGTGCGGCAATTAAAGAATACAATTAGTGCCAATATTAATTTTTGTGAATGAAATATTCTTTTTGTGAGCCACACCCTGACCCACATACATATTTTAACATTTCTTTATTAATTTTTTATACGATAATTAAGGCCGACGCATTTTTCTTTTTTTAGTTAACAAATAATTTTTTCACAAATAGATTTTTTTTACATTTATGTAAACAAAACAAAATTAAACATCTAGCACAACAGCTGTTTCTCTGAGTTGCAGTAAACTAGAACAATCGTGTGACTGGAATGCGACAATTATTACCACTAAATCGCTTTGCGCCAATTTACGACAATCAAATTTATATAAAAACTCAACATAGTTAACTTTAACCTTCGCTTTACCAAAGGTTTTTTATGTACATGGTTTACCAATACCCACCCGGGTGACACTACACTTATATAAATATGTATATGCGACGAACGAAATTTAAAAAAATTGAAAAAACCTTATAACAAATTTAAAATGGTTCTATTATGTTCTATGTGGTCACCCGGGTGGGTATTGGTAAAGCGAAGGTTAATATAGACATAAATCACAAGACCAAATTTCATGGAGATCGGTCCATAATTGGTCATAGCTCCCAAATAAGGCCCACTTCCGAAAATCACTCAAAAATATAAATTATTGCAATTTTGAAAGAAAAATGTTTTTGTTCTTTTACTTAGTGTAGGGTATTATGTCGTCAAGCCCGACCATACTTTCTTACTTGTTATACCCTTCACCATGAGTGGCAAGGGTATATATAAGTTTGTCATTTCGTTTGTAATTTCCACATTTTTCATTTGCGACCCCATAAAGTATATATATTCTGGATCGTTATAGATAGCGGAATCGATATAGCCATGTCCGTCTGTCCGTCTGTGTGTTGAAATCAACTTTCCGAAGCCCCCAAATAACTTACATACACGATTCATACATCAATATCTCCGGCTCGGTCGCTATTTAAAATCGAGAAAATCGGTCCACAAATGGCTGAGATATAAACTATTTTTGACCTATATATGGATTACTAAGTCATTAATATAGACAATATGTATATCTAATGATAGATATTTCAAAGACCTTTGCAACGACGTATATAAGACCATAGTAAGTTGGACATACAATGGGTCAAAATCAGAAAAAAATATTTTAAAGCCGAATTTTTTTTTATCAAAAATTTTTTGTTTGTCATAAATTCTTTTTCCAAAAAATTAATTAAAGAAATTTAAAAAAAAAATTTTTAAAAATTTTTTTTAAAAAAAAATTAAAAAACAATTTGGAAAAAAAATTTTTAAAAAAATTTTAAAAAATTAAAAAAAATATTGATTTTGTTTAAATAAAAATATTTAAAAAAAAATATTTTTAAGTATAATTTGGTGAAGGGTATATAAGATTCGGCACAGCCGAATATAGCTCTCTTACTTGTTTTCTTTCACAACTTTGTTTTGATCGCAACATACTTCTTTTTTATATATTGTTTAGAGTTGTCAACCCGGTTTTCGAATTATTCGAAAAACAGGTTTTTTTTCCAATTTTCCGGTTTTTTTAAACCGGTTTTTACAAAAGGACGGTTTTCGAGTTATTCGACAAACCGGTTTTTTTGTCTCGAATTATTCGACAATATTTTTTAAAATTTATTTTAAGTTTTATGCGATTACTTTTAATAATTATCTATTTCCCTTTTTTAATTTTAAACAAATTTTAATACAAAAATGTTATATTTAAATAAACAAACCAATGTAAGCAAACTTTAACAGATAGAAGTCGGAAAACATATCGAGCAAAAAATAAAAATAATTCGCCTTGTTGTACCGTATGCAGTAACACTTTTTTATAGATTAATTAATTGGTCACAACTAGGGTATTCAATTAATCGGGTTTCTGGTTTAATCGGTTAATCGGGCAAATAATTAATCGGGGTTTGGATTTAATCGGTTAATAATCGGTTAATTTAAAATTATTCGATTAACCGAATAATTTGTATTTTAATTTTAAAATGAAAATACAACAACGAATTTTGTGTACAAAAACATAAAAAGCAAACAAAACATAACAATTCAACCAAAAATATGGTATTTGAGATACATTTTGTATACACATGTGATTTTTCATGATTTTAGTGAGAAACCATCTTTTAAAAAAAGAATATAATTTAAATATTCTTTTAAACGATTTTTTTTAGAATAAAACATTACTTGAAAAAAACTCTCGCTGATTGTAGATGTTGGTGAAATCGAAAGCATGATACATATATCCAATATATATAAAATCATTTGTTATACCATTGGAATCCTTTATGGATTGTTTTATATTTTGAATACTTTTAATAGTTTCGTTAAGTTCTGATAAAAGACTCGTTTGAAAAAAAGTTTCGTATATATAAATTTGTATTTGCATCAAAACAGAAAAAAAATATGTCAAAGTGCAAAAAAAAAAGGAATTTCGGTTAATCGGTTAACCGAGACAAATTAATCGGTTTATTTGTTATTTGAAAATCGGCAATTTTAAATTATTCGAACAGTTAACCGTCCAAAATTAATCGGTTAACCGATTAACGGTTAATCGATTGAATTTAGAAGCTCAGCTCAGTTTAATATTAAAAGAAGTTCAAAATCTACACAAAATAACTAATATTGCAACAACAAGCGACTTAAAACAAGATTTTAATTATTTGGTAAAATTTTCAAAAATATCGAATTAAATCTTTTAAACAATGCAATTTTTACAGTTAATCCGTGTTTCTTCTTTAATTAAAAATAATTTAAGGAAAAAAATACAATAACCTATTATTATTATCCATCCTTTCTTTTGATTTCAAATTCTGTGTAATTTGACTGAACGATTTTTTAATTTGTATTAATAAAAAAAATAATTTAATATACCTCAATTCTTAAATTGACATAAAATGCTAAAAACCGGTTATTCGAACCGGTTTTTGATAGAAAAAACCGAAAACCGGTTTTTAAAAATTACGCTTTTTCGAATTATACGAAAACCGGTTTTTAAAATATGTCGAATATTTGACAACTCTAATATTGTTACGTTTTAACCTTTTTAAAACGCTGGTTCATTTCCTTTAAATAAACCGGATACTTTTGATTGCAAATAAAAGCCGTTTAGTAGTTTAAAAATTGTAACAACTCTTTATTTATTTAAAATGTACAACAACAACAGAATTAAATAGTCACTCAGAAATAAGTCGCAGAAATAAAGACACACTTTTTTGAAAAACACAGCACACTTTAAGGCACTCAGTTGATGTTTATTTGAATAGCGTCTCTGATAAACTGACTCACGTCTGCAACCTCTGCCACTATTTATAACACTGCCATCTGCACTCGAATATTCTAGATCTTACTAATACATACGCCATCTGTGGTGTACTTTCTAGAATGTTCTTTAACTGAATATTCGAATACAGCGTTGCCAACTTACGATCAAATAAACTGAAAGCTTTTATTTAATAATGCCCACAGATATGTTACAGTTTGCTATTACAGCACTGTTATTTGAAAGCTTTAAATAGTCACTCAGTGTTTTTTTTTATACACGTTTACAAATTCGCAGAAATAAAGACACACTTTTTTGAAAAACACAGCACACTTTAAGGCACTCAGTTGATGTTTATTTGAATAGTGTCTCTGATAAACTGACTCACGACTGCAACCTCTGCCACTATTTATAACACTGCCATCTGCACTCGAATATTCTAGAACTTACTAATACATACGCCATCTGTGGTGTACTTTCTAGAATGGTTTTTAACTGAATATTCGAATTCGAATACAGCGTTGCCAACTTACGATCAAATCAACTGAAAGCTTTTATTTAATAATGCCCACAGATATGTTACAGTTTGCTATTACAGCACTGTTATTTGAAAGCATTATGCTACTTTTAAATCAGCCCTTACAATCGTTATATTTGAATTCGAGTACAATTTCGTAACACTGCCCCCCGCTTAAGCCTGTTCGTCCCGAATAGGCATAGATTCACTTCTCCCATAGGCGGCTAGTCGTTCTAGATGTACGACCTTCATTTTAGATCTCGGGCTCTTTTCTTTCTGTATTCTATACACCACGTCGTTTAGTTTCTTAATCACCTTGTATGGTTCATCCCAATGGGTTTGTAGTTTGGGAGACAGTCCTTTCTTGCGTTGTGGGTTATACAGCAGTACAAGTTGGCCTTCATTAAATCCCTCAGAATTCGCTGCTCGATCGTATCTGGCTTTCATTTTGTCGTTGGTCATTTTTATTCGTCTGCGTACGAATTCGTGAAGTTCGTTAAGTTCATATTGCTCTTGGGAAGTGTTTTCATTATTTGATGAGGGCTTAATACCGAATTCTAAATCGCCAGGCAACTTGAGTTCTGTCCCGAAGACAATTTTTGCAGGTGTTCGAGAGGTCGAGTCATGAACAGCTGACCTGTATGCCAATAGAAATTTTGGTATGTGTTCATCCCAGTCCTTCTGGTGTGCACTGACCACTTTTCTTAAATATTCCTCCAGGGTGCGATTGAATCTTTCGACCATGCCATCAGATTGAGGATGCAGTGGCGTTGTTCTGGTTTTTCTTATTCCGTATAAATCGCACTTTTCCTTGAATACGGCGGATTCAAAATTTCTACCCTGATCCGAGTGCAATTCCAGTGGAACACCATAGCGACACACCCAGTTATTCACAAATACGCTTATAACCATTTTAGCTTCCTGATTGGTTATTGCATATACCTCTGGCCATTTGCTGAAATAATCCATAACCACTAGAACGTAACTGTTTCCAGCATCACTGATAGGGAAAGGGCCTGCTACATCCATCGCAATCCGCTCGAATGGCGCACCTGAGTTATACTGCTGAAGTTGTCCACGGCCCTTCGCTGCTATGCATTGTGGACAATTGACTGCTTGCTGACAACCCACCCAATAAAATCGTTGTTTTAGCTTCTCTAAGGTTTTTGTCACACCAAGATGACCACCACTGGTACCGTCATGAAACTCTTCTATTACTTCGTTTATTTTAGAGGATGGTACAACAATTAGATTTGTCACTGTTTTACCGTCAACGCTTTCCCATATGCGGTATAAGCAGCCATTTAACAATTGTAGACTATTCCATAGGGCCCAATATGATTTCATCAGAGGACTTTCAGCCGATATTTCATTGCGGGCTGGCCTTCTGCATTCTTCTTTTGCCGATATTATTTTTGATAGTATGGGGTCATTTCTCTACAATGCAGACCAATCTGCACTGGACTCTATATGCATTTGTCGAACGTCAATGACACATTCACATTTTCCTCGGCTTTTGCGCAATGCTTGCATTCCAGGTTGCAAGGCCGTCTTGAGAGCGCATCCGCATTGCCGTGTTTCAAACCCTTCCGGTGTTCAATGCTAAAGTCATAGCTCTGAAGCCGCTCAATCCAACGAGCCAGTTGCCCTTCAGGTTGTTTAAATTGCAACAACCACCTGAGGGCAGAATGATCGGTTCTCAGTTGGAAGTGCTGACCATACAAATACTTGTGGAAATGCTTCACACACTCTAATACTGCCAGAAGTTCACGTCGCGTTACGCAGTAATTTCTCTCAGGCTTGGAAAGTATTCGGCTGTAGTAGCCTATGACCTTTTCCGTCCCGTTGATCACCTGCGAAAGCACACCGCCTATTCCGTATCCACTCGCATCGCTGTCTAGCACAAACTTCGCCCCTGGGATTAGATATGCCAACATTGGTGCTGTACACAACAATTCCTTTAACTGAAGGAATGCCTGTTCTTGAGATTGCACATTTCTTTACGCTAAGTTTTAGTCCAGCCGCAGCTATTCGTTTAAGGACTTCTTCAAGGTTTTTCAAGTGTTCATCGAAAGACTTTCCCATGACAATTATGTCATCGAGGTACACCAAGCATGTCTTCCAGTTCCATGTTCCATTAAATGCTCGAATGTGGCTGGAGCATTGCAGAGTCCAAAGGGCATCACATTAAACTGTCATAATCCATCACTAGCACTAAAAGCAGTTTTCTCTTTTTCTGAAATCTCTACCTGCCAATAACCACTTTGCAGGTCCAAAGTGGAGAACCATTTTGTTCCAGCTAATGTGTCCAGGGTGTCGTCAATTCTTGGTAGCGGGTAGCTGTCTTTCTTGGTAACGTCGTTCAGCTTTCGATAATCGACGCAAAATCTAGTGCTGCCGTCTTTCTTTTTAACTAACACAACAGGCGAGCTCCAAGGACTTGAAGATGGTTCGATTACTCCATCCCGCTCCATTTCGTTAACCAACTCCTTCACCTCACTTCGTTTTGCTAGAGGAATGCTTCTGGGCCCCTGCTTTATGGGCCCGCTTCGCCAGTATTTATTTGATGTTTTACTATTGCCGTTCTACCTTGGCTTTGACTTTTTAAGGCGAAGACCGAGGTATGTTTCTTCAGAAGTTGTTTGGGCTTATTTCTATCAGGCGGCGCTATTCCTCCTACCCATTTCCCCACATATTCCGCTAATAGCTCGTATTCCTTGGTGGATTTGTTGGTTCCGGGTTTTTCTCGCAATTGATTACTGCCTCTGCTGAAGTGCATCGACCTATTTCGGAATTTGGCTTAACGACTTTTTCAGAGCTAGATAGGTTAAGCACTCTTACCGGAACTATTCTGTTTGTTGCAGGGCTTAACGAGGGCGTTTGCTGTTATAAGATCACATTTTATTTCCATTGGTTCTACCACCCACAAACTGTTGTCCTCACAATATCCCTCCATGCGAGCCCACACTAAAGTTTCTGACTGTGGTGGCAGTTTCTGGTGATCGACGGTAACTAGCCTTCTCACTTGAGTCTTATTTTCATATCCGACGTCAAGGGGTATTTCCACATTTCGCCAAATCATAACTTTTTGTCCCATATCCAAAGTAATGCCGTGAGTAATCATGAAATCAGCACCAATGATTACTTTGTCCACAATATCGGCAACAATAAATACATGATTGACGCTAACATTGGCAATGGTTACTTTCACATAGACAGTGGCTGGCTCCCCAGTAGCTGTGCGCAGACTTACCCCACGTAATGGTTCAATTGTGTTCTTGACTAAATCGGGCTTGACGATGGACTGCGACGCTCCCGTGTCTATAGTAAAAATGTGCTTCTGACCGTTGATGTATCCACTAGCCGTAAGATTGCTATTTTTCTGCTGCATTACTGATATGGAGATTGTGGGAGCTAACTCTTGCCCCATAGTGCTAGCTCGTTTTAATGCCAAAATCAATTCGGTAGCTTTTACTTCGTCTTTCCACATGTTTCTAATGGCAACCGTATCAAACTGGAACTTGAACACATTAAATGGTGTGGTGCCATCAAAACTAGGAGCCTTTATTCTACTCGATGTTTCTGAAATAACTCGCACCGGTCCGTCTTGGCATTGAAGATTATTAATTTTCCTTTCCAGATCGAGAAATTTATTATCAACTTTCTGGGATTGTTTTTCTAGGCCATTCTCTAATTCGGGCACATTTTTGTCAAATTTGGATACTTGCATTTCAAGGTTATCTACTCTGCTGTTTATAACCACACTAAGTTCTTGAAGTTTCTCGTCTCTAGCTTTAGAAGTTTTTTCGATAGTTCTAGAATTTTCGTTCAATTTCTCCATCATGGCGGCAAACATTGTGCTTGAGTCCATGTTGCTCGTTGTTGAACGGGTACATATCTCAGCTTCTTCTTTGTACTCAAATTCGTAAGTACCGATGTCAATATCACGCCGCTTGAATTCATCTATTAGCCTTTTTTGCAATTCTGCCTTGTTACCTGCTGTTGCACAGTGGGGGATCTGAAAAAAAAAGTGGAAATAAATCTGTAACTTCTAAACGAATATCCCAATTTTAATAAAATTTCCCATGGCTATAGAGGAGGTGACGATAAGTTAAAGTTTTGAATTTGGCTTAAACAACCAAGGGGGGGCCGAGCCACAATGCCCCAAAGTGGGGCACCTCGGGTATATCAAAAATTAAAAATGATGCCAAATTTTTGTTTGCGATCCGATTTGAAAGATTTTTATATATATGGAATGTACTAGCCATATATTATCTCTTATAATTTACGAGTTATTCGCATTTGAAAAGTAAAATTTTATTTTTTTGCCTACCTTGGTCTGCCATTTTGCTAATAACGGATCCAATTCTTTCCCGATTTTCTTGAAGTATCTTTTTTTGAATTAACAACAAATTTATTAATAATCTTAAGAAAGAATTGTTAAAAAATATCTACTGAGTCAAAAGTTATGTGCATTCAAACTTAAAAAAAATAAAAAAGTCGTTTTTTCGCCATTTTTTTTCGAAAAAAGTACCTACATTAATTTTCGTTCAATTTCGCTTCCAGGTTGTCGTTGTTTACTTTAGACGTTTCTTGAAGTTTCATTTGGATTCCTTCCATCTTTTCCATCATAGCCGCGAACATTGTGCTTAAATCCATGCTGCTTGTTGTTGCACGGGTAGAATCTTCCAATTCTTCTTTATACTCAAACACGAAAGTTCCAATATAAATATCACGCCGCTTGAATTCATTATGAGCCTCTTCTGCAATTCTGCTTTGTTACCTGCTGTTGGTAGCTCCAACTTACTCAATTCTTTCTTGAGTTGTTCAACTTTCAGTTCTTCAAACTTCATGCTTATTAATTTGCAATCCCACTTCTGACACCAAGTGTTACGTTTTAACCTTTTTAAAACTCTGGTTTATTTCCTTTAACTAAACCGGATACTTTTGATTTCAAATAAAAGCCGTTTAGTAGTTTAAAAATTGTAACAACTCTTTATTTATTTAAAATGTACAACAACAACAGAATTAAATAGTTACTCAGTGTTTTTTTTTACACGTTTACCTTATAAGAATAATACAATGAAAGTGTGCAGTTAATTATATTTATATCAATTGTTAAATAAACAATCATGAATTTCTAAACTTTAAATATGGTCTGAAATTGTTTATTTTGTTTGTGTAGTTATTAAAAGAGTCTTAAAGTTCATCATAAGACATGGATGGTGGGATGAAGAACAGGCATAAAATAAGCTCTCATTTTCCTAACATCAAACGAATCCACGCTGACTGAAGCAGCCGATAAAATATTCTAGGTACACATTTAGGGAAATGCACAAATTACATCGGTTCGCAACAAATATAAAACTAGTGTAAGAGCCGTAACAGCCTTTGCGAAGCCGGTGTTAAGTCTCTTAAAGCTCACTTCAAGAAAACTGGACGTGTTTTATTTTTACTCCGAGTTAATTCGTTATTTTAATGTATCTATCTTTTATTTTAATAATATTATTAAATAAAAAAATCAAAACAACAACTAAAAGACAAATAAGTAAAGAAAATTCTTTATATTTGTTTGTGCATTGACTATTAAATAAAGATCAAGCAAGAGTGTTAACGAAAGTAATTACAAATACTCTTTAATGAGTCTCTTTAACGAAAACAGTGAGCGAAGGTTAAGTGTAAACGGCAGAAATGCATACGTTACAGTTAATGTAGATGCAAAATATATAAACAAAACAAACAGAAGAATAGATGACAACTTGTTTTTAACCGCCAAGCCTGTTAACCGGGCTCGTTCTTGTTCCTTCGCATTGTCAACAACTAATGATTGTCAAACAAAAGAAAACCCATCAGCTGTTAATCTGGAGTTACCAAAAAATACAAATACTTTATTTACGCCTGAAAGTATGCTAGCAATATCAACTTCAGAAACGAAATCCACCACACCGACAACAATTAAAATTAACCCGTTAGCGGCGCACAGTGGTATGAGAATAAAAAAAGAGGGAAATAAATCTGTAACTTCTAAACCGCCGATTTGAATGAGTTTAAGTTTTAAACTTGGACCTCATGACACCACCAGGAGCGGGACCAGGGGTTCCCAAAGTAGGACACCTCGGGTATGTTCAATTTTTAAAATGATCCTAATTCTTCGTTTGTGTTCCGATTTAAAAAAAAATAAAAAAAAAGAATCTCCTCGTCGAGCACTACATAAAACCTTGTCGTAGCTATCAATTATCTAAGTATAGCTTAGGAGATATTCGCATTTGAAAATTTAATTTTCAACATTTTTACCCTACACCATTTTTTTGGTGACCGCGGTTCCAAATATTCTCCGATTTTATCCATTTTTCTTTTATAGGATTAACAATAGATCTATATATCAAATAAAGAAAGAAGTGTTTAAAAATCATGACTGACTCCAAAGTTACATGCATTTGAATATAAAAAAAATAAAAAAGGCGATTTTTCGTAATTTTTTTGGAAAAAAGTGCTTTTATTCTTTTTAAGTTATCTAAAAAATTTCTAAGATGATGTATAATGAATTTGTACTTTTTGAAAAGCTAACTTTACGCCAAATATTTTAAATGAAAAAAAAACATTTATAATTTTTGATACCGACGGGATCAGGTCCATTCAAAAATGCCTATTTTTTATGTAAAATTCAACTTTAGGGCAAAAATTCTCAAATCGCATACTCGATATCAAAATATAGTAACCTATTTTAGATGACCCAATAAGTTCTTAATTATTTTGTAAAGGGTTCCGATAACCCCGCCCCTGGTATGGATATTATAACCAAAAAAAAAATCCCATTTTTGGGATTTTTCAAGATTTTTTTGGGAATTGCGGGATACTTGATAACACATTTCAAATTTTGTTTTTATTTTTCCATTTTAAATAGAATAAAATCTACATAACTGTGAAATTTCATTAAAAAATATTCATAAATAAAAATTTTATTTCAATTTGAAAAATTTGTATCTATGCAAAATTCAATAAAAAGCATTTTTTGTCATATTTTTCAAAAAAGTATTCCATGAATTTTTTAATTGTCAAAAGTTATATACATTTTTGAAAAGTAGACAAAATCCTCTATCCATTGATATATAACATGTCTACCTTATGATTTTTACGTGTCAAATAAGTTAGGGAAAACTAAACAACTCGCTGAGAATTTACCTAACATAGAAATTCATAAAAAAGCATGTTACCTATAACAACATTTTTATCAATGTAAATAACAGTGCTAGGTAAATTATATGCGAGTTGGCTAAATTATATAAGGATAGTTAACCTGATAGACTAAACAATGAAAATCGTTTTTCTATTCTGGAATTTGAAACAGATGAACCAGTAAATAAAATTACCTCTAGAAAACCACCTCCTATTTACTTGAGAGAAAATAATTCAAATTCACTGGTTCAGAGCCTGATCTCATTAATAGGAGAGAACTCTTTTTACGTTATTCCAATCAAGAAAGGCACGATTCATGAAACTAAAATACAGGTCAATAGTGAAAACGATTATAGAAAGGTTGTAACATATTTTGAAACTCAAAAGAAAAGTTTTTACTCTTATCAGCTGAAAGGAAGCAAGGCTCTACAAGTTGTAATAAAGGGTATTGACTGTAATGTTGAACCACTCGAAATAAAGCAAAGCTTAGAAGATAAAGGCTTTAAGACAAAAAATGTGATAAATATTAGAAATCGCGAAAAAAAACCCCAACCACTCTTCCGTATTGAACTTGAACCCGGTGACATAAACCTGAAAAAAAATGAAACACATCCCATATATAACCTGAAGTACTTATTACATCGTAAAATTACGGTAGAAGAACCACACAAACGATTTGGCCCCGTCCAATGTATGAATTGCCAAGAATATGGACACACCAAGGCATATTGCAAATTGCCACCAGTATGTGGTATTTGCGGGGAGTTGCATAACACATCCCAATGTAACAAATCCAAAGATGATCCTAAAATAAAAAAATGCAGCAATTGCGGAGGTAACCACACAGCAAACTACAGTGGTTGTCCTATCTACTCAATTGTTAAAAAATCACAAAGCCAGAAACGAAAGATTTTCCCCGCTCAGCCATTAAATAACAAGAATTTTAACTACCCCCCGTTGCAACAGACATATGACAACAAAGTAACATATGCAAATGTACTTAGAAACAACCAAACTCAGACGCAAGTCCGTAAACTCCAAAACGAAAATGTGAACCCAGAGGAAGAGAGAAAACGCCAATTGTCAATTTTACCCGACTAGAATCTACAATAGAAACTCTTGTGCAATCGGTAAATAACTTTACAAACTCAATGAGTAACATGATGCAAGAAATGCTTAAGATGCAATCAATTTTGTTGCAGGCTGTGCTTAACAGACCATGAACTGCCTAAGAATATGTTTTTGGAATGCAAACGACATACGCCAACACAAAAACGAACTCGAATATTTTTTAAGAAACCAACAAATTGATGTAATGCTGGTTTCTGAAACTCATTTGACGTCCAGAAGTTCATTTCGAATAAATGGATATGTAATATATGACACCAAAGATCCCAGAGGTAGAGCATGCGGAGGCTCGGCAATTTTAATAAAAGCTCTAATGAAACACTACTTAATGTGTGATTTTTGCGAAGATTATCTTCAAGCTACTACAATCTGTCTTGAAGATTTTCATCGAAACTTAGTGATTTCATCGATATACTCACCCCCTAGATTTTCAATTAAAGAAAGTCAATATAATATATTTTTTAAATCACTAGGCACCCGTTTCCTGTCTGCTGGCGATTATAATGCTAATTCTAAAGGTCGTGTTTTGTTCGATACAATTTCTAAAATGGATTTGAATGTGCTTTCGAGCGGCCAACCTACTTACTGGCCTACTGACCCACGAAAAATATAGGATGTTATTGATTTTAGCGTGATGAAAAATATCCCTAGAGAAATGATTCAAATTGTATCCTCGCTGGAACTATCTTCAGATCACTCACCCACTATTGTTACTTAATTGAGCCTCCTAGAAATTGTATCCCCGACTGGTAATTTAGCGATGGCAGGCACAAGAATAAATTGGCTCAAATATAAAAAATACCTCAGTACACATTGCTCGGAAAACATACCGCTAAGAACACCAGAAAACATCGATCACTCTCTTATCAATTTCGATAAAAATCTTAAACTGGCTGCTCAACATGCTACCCAAACCCCCCGACAAATCAGATATAATAGAATTAATTCTGCAGATGTCGAACGGCTCTTAAATGAAAAAAGAAGATTTCGAAGAGAGTGGCAATTGCACAGATCCCCCCAACTAAAATCGAAGCTTAAAGATTGTATAAAAAGACTTAAAAGGCTCTTGGAAAAAAATGAAATCATTGAATAAATATTTAGAAAGCCTGGACGCAACCCCGCAATCGGATTACTCATTATGGCGAGCAACAAAAAGTCTTAAAAAACCCGTTATATGTAAGTCCCCCTTGCGAAATTCCAGTGGTGGCTGTTTGTTAATCATTTAAAAAAGTATTTACATCGAACACATCAAACGAAGCAATTGAGTTGCCACCTGCTGTACCCCATTTTGGAGCAGCCGTACCCTTACGTTGTGAGATTCGAGAGATCGAAAATGCTATTGTTGATTTAAATCGCAAGAAATCGCCTGGTATGGACAAGATCAGCAACAAGATGCTTATGGAGCTACCCCGGATAGCAATAAAAATAATTCTTTTTATTTTTAATGCTATATTACGACTTGAATAATATCCTCCAGAATGGAAGGTTTCACTGGTTACCATGATACCCAAGCCGGGAAAAGATCACACAAAAGTAGAATCATATAGACCAGAGCTAGGCATTACCTATGCACTCGTGCTTTTCGGCCGTTACTAAATTTACAACAACGTACTCACACGTATTAAAAACTCATTCAGTCTCGCTTGAACGTTCATTGAAGAAGGTTGTGTTGTCGCATGTTTCTTCCTTTTGTACATGAAGATTACAAATGCAGGGATGGAAAACTTAATATTTTTAAACATCAACGTATGGTGTATGTTTTAAGAATTATAAACTTTTGCTAAATAAACTTATTTTAATATAAAATGCTTTCTTAATTCGATATAAGTAAACAAGTCTAACAGAAATTTACAAATTTTAAATTTAAAAATATTGGCCCATAATCATAGTCAGAAATAAAGTATATTTTAATAGAAATAAAGTCGTCTTTACTTAAGAGTGGACTTTAGGTCTACCATAGACAAGTTAAAGTATATTTTTGACGTTAAAGTCGACTGTAAATATAAAACAAGCTGAAGCTGTTATTAACTCATTTAACAACAGCATCAGCTGTTCTTCGCCATGTAAAACACTTCTGCAAAAAGTAAAAAAAATTAAGTTACAAGAATTTGGCAGATATTTTGCAATTATTGAACAGTTATCAATAAAATTAGTACCAAAATATTCTAAATATGATATTAATCTTATCTTTTCCATTTTTCCACCACAAAAAACTTTTTTTCTTTAGTTGTCCCGGTTACTTTTATTGTTTACCTTTTTTGGTTTTTGTTTTATTTTTCTATGTCAGCTGTTCAGCCTTTTCTGTATTTTTTTGTATATTGTATGAAAACATTTTCTACATTTGAGGTGACACCCAGTTAAAGTCGGTTCAATTTAAAACATACTTTAATTTTGACTATAGTTGGGAAATAATATAAAGCGGGTTTTTAATTTAAAGTTGTTTTTAAAAAGAACCGACTTTAGTGTTTGACTATGATTATGGGCCATTATTTTTAATTAAAGTACCACCATTTCAAAATTAAAATTTCCATGCCTGTGTTGTAGTGAATATGAGAGTATACATATTTCTCTTTTCTTATTTTTCGCTCTTGCGAAATGGGTCTATATCAGAGCGTTGCCGGGCTCTGATATAGACCCATCAGCCTATTGTCTAATATATCAAAGCTATTTGAGAAGATACTTATGAACAAGTTGTACCCGATGTTAACTGTAAACAATTGTATTCCGAATCATCAATTTGGATTTAGAAGAAAACACAGTACTATCGAACAAACCCATTGACTTGTAAATATGGTGAGAAAAGAGTTTGAACTCTTCATCGACATCTCTCAAGCGTTTGATAAGGTATGGCATGCTGGATTAATATACAAATTGAGTCAAAATTTACCCGAAAACACACATAAGCTGTTGAAAAGCTATTTAACTGGTCGAACATTTAAGGTTAAAGAGGGAAACTTTTTAAGTACTGCACAACCCATTGAAGCTGGAGTCCCCCAGGCAGCATCCTGGGACCTTTTTATACCCTACACCACCATAGTGGGGAGGGTATTATGCGTTTGTGCAGATGTTTGTAACGCCCAAAAAGTATACCGATCGACTTAGAATCACTTTCTGAGTCCGTCCGTCCGTCTGGTCGGCTGGCTGGCTGTCCATGCAAACCTTGTGCGCAGAGTACAGGTCGCAGTTTTGAAGATATTTCGATGAAATTTGATACATATTATTTTTTCGGCTCAAGGACCAAGCCTATTGAAACTGGCTTAAATCGGTCCATTATTTCACCTAGCCCCCATACAAATGTCTTCCCGAAATTGGACTTTATCGGTCATAAATGTTTAATTTATATATGTATCTCCACAAATTCCGCTACAAATAAGTTTCATATACACAAAATTCATGTTGCCAAATTTTGTTACGATCGGTCCATAATTAGTCATAGCTCCCATATACACCCGCTTCCGAAAATCACTTTAACGTGCATAAATCACTTAAAAATGTTGGTAAACACAGAAAATTCAACATAGTTAACTTTAATATAGACATAAATCACACGACCTAATTTCATGGTGATCGGTCCATAATTGGTCATAGCCCCCATATAAGGCCCACTTCCGAAAATCATTATTGAAATTTTAAAAGAAAAATTATTTTTGCCTTTTACTTAGTGTAGGGTATTATTAGGTCGGGCTTGACCGACCATAATTTTTTACTTGTTTATATTTGATATATTCGTCTGATATGCCAACTAACAATCGCACTCATACATCAACATTTGCTGATGATACTGCTATTCTAAGCATTCATGAAAACCCTCAAGAAGCGTCTCGTTACTTACAAAACCACATATTTGAATTAGAAAAATGGTTAAAACAATGGAAAATTAAAGTCAACGAGCAAAAATGTACATACATAACATTTACATTGCGTAGAGAATCATGCCCCCCTATTCATATCAATAAGCAAACAATAATTACATGGAAAAGTCATATAGATGCAAAGTTGACTCAAATGAAATCGAAATCAATTCAAATTAATTGGCTTTTTGGCAGAAACTCTACGCTTAGTTTAGATAGTAAACTTCTACTTTATAAGCTGATCATAAAACCGATATGGTGTTATGACATACAGTTATGGGGCACGGCCTCAGCGTCAAATGTAGAAAAGGTCCAAAGACGCCAAAACAAGTTTCTAAGAATGATCACAGTTGCCCCCTGGTATATCAAAAACGCGAATATACACAAAGATCTAAACGTGCCCATTGTAAAAACCGAAATCTCGAAAAATGTACAAAAATATTTAAAAAAACTTGAAGTTCACCCAAACCCGCTTGCCCGCAACATATTAGATAACCGTGGCCACACTCGATTAAGAAGGAGGGACACAGCAGACCTAATCTAGAAGGAAGAATGCCAATTTAACCAAAACAACCATGAATACAAAATTTTTTCGTCCGGCACTGGCTGGACTAATTAAATTTTTTTTTTTTTCAGTATCTTTTTCTTTATTGAATCTTTCTTTTTAGAAATTTACAAATAAGTATTCAAATCTTAACCTAAACTAAAAGGACTAATTAAATAATAATTATTTGATATAAGATTTGAACCACTTATTGGTAGTTCATTAAATAATGAAGATACAATAAATAAATGATGATAAAAAAAAATATGCAAATACGTATAAAGTGGAAGTATCCCCACTTTATACCTTGTTGTGGTAAAACAAGATAATCTCCTCCCCATACAAATGGCGTGTGGAACGCATAGATCGTTTAACTAAACAATCGTTAAACTCGTTCTACTCCCCTCTTCGCATACTAACTAACCAACAAAAAAATCATACCTAATATCTCTTGTTTTTACCGGCATGATGTCACCAAGCAGACGTGAATTTAGAAGCCTTTCCCTCTTGAAGAAGAGCGACGTTCACGACCTCGTACAACTCGTTTCCGCAAACTTCCTGATTGTCGGTTATGTAACCTAAACTATCCCTTAAGGATATGCCGTCAATTTCGAAGGTTGAATGTTGATCAAAAAATTAAAATTGTCAAAAATCACCGCTATTGCGAAAATTGTTTGGCACATAGCCATTTGCTACGAAAACTTACGCTTAGCTGACCCCAAATTCTATAAATCATGCGAAATCATCATTATTTTGGCTGCTGGCATATACCCCCGCATCGTTAAGTCAACTATTCACCAGGAAACAATTACCACACCCATGGCTCAAGACACACTTCTAGGATGGGTATTAATTGGAAGTTGCATTTCCCCAACTGCGAAAATACATCAAATGTAAATTTTTTTAAAGTCCCTACATTACCTAACAAACTACAACAGTGGCTGGATGTATGTAAAACTTGTCAGAGGGTGGATTATACAAACCAAACACCAATTTTTTTTTAAGCCTTTTGGAACGTTTAAATTAAATTTTTTTAAAATTTAATGAAAATTCTTTGTCATGTAGCCCAAATTATATAGCGAATGTTAGGAATTGAACCATTAACTTCCAACACAACATACTTAATAGATTTTTATTTAAATACTAAATTATAAATTACACATTTTTTGTAAAAAATGTCTCTAAAATAAAAATCATTTTTAGGAATGTGGCAACGCTTTTTATAATGCTCACAAAATAAGGAAACTTCAAAAAACCTTATTTGAAAAAAAAATTTTATTGAAACTACCTTCTATATTTTTATCATGGTAAAAACTATGATTCAAATATACAAGCAGTGATGTTAACTTTTTAATTTCGATTACCGTACAGCCCTAAAAAAAAATAAAATTCGGTATGCTAGAGGGTTTTTCTTCTCAAAATATTCAATGTGTATATGAAAATGAAAAGATAGAGGATTTTGCAGTTTAATAGAATTAAATTATTTTGATTTCATTTATGCCATCTGTCAGTTTTTAAAGTGATTTATTTAAGATAACGGCTATTAATACAACATAAGATAAAAAAAAAACTTTAAAAGTAGACACTTTTTAAGCAAACTCCAACTTTAACCATTTATTTTTATGCCATGGAAATTATATTTTCCAAAAACAAAATGGTAAAATATTTTCATGGTAATTAATTTTTTTAAATGATTGAAAAATGTAAAATTCATGTTCAGCATTCAAAAATTAGTAGGAAAACATGAATTGCAAGAAGAAATTATTCCAAAAAAATATTTGAAAATTATTTGAAATTCGGAAAAAAATAATTGTATAACATAGAGAAATAACAAAAATGCAAATAAAACAGCAAAAGACAATAGGTTGTAAGAAATTCACACCATAGATGAGGGCTGTTTTACTGAACATTTTACTATCAAAAAGTAATTTTCGTGAATATCAAAGATAGTGGATTTTGAATATAGGGCCATGTTTGTAAAACAGCAGAATGCCATTTTTATCAACATCATTTATTTGCCTTATAATATAAATTCCGTATCTATTTATTTAATTTCATCCATTTCAACAGCTTCTGGGAAATGCAAAACTAAAGGAATTATAGAAATATTGGTATCGAACAATTGGGGATTTATTCCGATCAGTTTTTAATACTAATTTGTATGTTGAAATATTCATACTTGAAAGACTTGCGATTACTTTACCGCGTTATTTGTCTAGCGTATTTTGTCTAGTGGTAGTTGGTTATCATCATCCTCAAAGTTTTATGATTATTTTAATGAGAAATATGTACATTATATGTAGACACATTATGGAAATATAAGGTTTAGGATATAATTTTTAAAAATTTTAACTTTTTAAAATTACCGTACAAATGTAGAAATTACCTGCCTACCGTACGGAGGTCTAAATTACAGTACAATACGGTAATTACCGTACGGTTAACATCACTGTATACAAGGTTACTCCACTTCTCTCTTACAAAATGTTTTTTGAAGTTTATTGGAATTTTTTTGATATTTGCTTTTTGTAAACAATTAAGAAAGTCATTGCCAGATACCGAAAAGAGGAAAATAGTTTTTGGAAATTATGATATAGAATGTGTAATTTATATTAACATACAATTATGTTATATGAAAATAAAAACGTAATTATTAGAATTACAATAATTATGTTTTATTTATTTCAAAAATGAAATAATACATTTGCTGTGTTTAGCAAAAAGAGATGGGAAGCAATTTCTGAGAGAAGTGGAAATATGTAAGTCCCCAGTTTTCATAATTTGTAAACAGGTTTCACATCAAATGACCAAACAGCAGCTCCATCAGTACAGACTAATCACAAACCGTACTTCTACATCCACCAATTTCATGATGATGTTTTATGCTTCACGAAACTATATTTCCACATAAATTCGAAGATAGTTTTCATTTCAGGGATGTAGTCTTTCTAGATTATGATGGGTCATCCTTCAGACTTCGCCTGGTTTAAGAATATGATACATGTCCAACTTGATGAAAATATACTATTGTTTATTAGGATGCATCTTATCATGTCATATTGTCATAATATCCTAATATTTCACAATGGTTTTTATTGTTTTTCAAGTAAAAAGTGTTCTAAAATAATAGTACTCTGTATGCTATGTTTATTGTGTTATCGCAACCAACCAGTCGTGATATATTAAGATATTATGACAATATGACTAATAAGAGACATTGTGAATTGACCAAATATCTTATATCGTTACATTATAAAAACTTAATAAATGTTTCATCATGATGTTTGGCCGGAATTCAATCTTTGTTCAGTATTGCATCGGTCACAGATATTACAAGATGGTTGATAAATTCCAATTTAGACTCTTGAAAACGGCGAAGCTTTTTTGTTCGGTTTCTTGGCATCCGTAATTTTTTTGTTTTTTGACTTTCTTGGATGCTGAGTAAGGTATCTTTTCTTTTCAAAGTGCACGTTGAAGCATAACAAGTATCATGTTATTTGAAAAACGAATATCTTTAGTTTAAATTGTTTTATATAATTTTTTGTTTGGTGTTTTATTTTGTTTACTTTTAAAACAAAAAATGGGATATTATGAATGAATAAGGTAGCACGATTTTTCATAATTCCAGTAAACGTCAGTATGTTAATATGGCGACAAAAAGAGAAAGTGAGACTACCGTGTATTTTTGTATCATGGTAAAAACTGTTCAATTGATCGATAAACAAATTTTTCTGTAATTTTTTATTTTTGTTAAACTTAAGCTTTTAAATTAAATTTAATTAAATTTTTACAATTTGGGTTTTGGAAAATATATGAAACTTGATTTGAATTATGTTGTTTTATAAAAAGAATTTTTTCTCAAAAAATTTTGGTTTTGTCGAAAAAAACTGAGATAAGTATTCGAAAAATAATTTAAGTTTATTAAGAAAATAAGTAATAATAAGCATAAATTGTGATTAAAATAATGCAAAACTATAATAATATTTTGACATAGATGTAGATATTTGATTAGAAATTATAATACCTTTGAAAGCTTCGTCCAATATATGGGATAATTTATATTGTACAATAGTATTCCTAGTTTGAGCATATCGCATCCAACGGATATACTACTTCCATTAAAATTTTTCACCTACACTAAAAAAATTATTGTAATAAATTATATATGCAGAAATAAAAATTTAAATACTTATTTTTGTCCACAAACCTTCGGTATTAATAGTCCTCTTTACATAGTTATTCTTTAATAGTGCTTAGGGTATTCAATCGATTAACCATTAATCGGTTAACCGATTAATTTTTGACGGTTAACTGTTCGAATAATTTAAAATTGCCGATTTTCAAATAACAAATAAACCGATTAATTTGTGTCGATTAACCGAAATTCCTTTTTTTGCACTTTAACATATTTTTTGATTTATTTTTCCATTTCAATTCAAATACAAATTTCAAATTAAAATTTTATATTTTTTCGAACATCCAAAAAAATTTTTTAGTGAGAATAACAATTGGCATATTTAATTTACATATGTACATATATTTGAAACTTTGTTTGCATTTACATGTACAGAACTTAACGAAACTAAACGAAAATATCAAAAGTATTCAATATCTAAAACAATCCAAAAAGGACACCAATGGTATAACGAAAGACTTGATAATCATAGAAAAAACTAAAAAAACTGAGATATTGGATATTCTTTATCATGCTTTCGATTTCTCCAACATCTACAATCAGCGAGATAGTTTTTTCCAAGTAGTCTTATTAAATCTAAAGAAACAAATCGTTTAAAAGGAAAAAAATAAATTATATTCTATATTATATTTTTTAAATGATTATTTCAGAAGATCTCACTAAAATCATAAAAAAATCAAATGTGTTTACAAAAGGGATCTCAAATACCATATTTGCTATTATTTTTGGTTGAATTTTTATGTTTTGTTTGTTTTTTATGTTTTTGTACACAAAATTTGTGGTTTTATTTTAAAATTAAAATAGACATTATTCGGTTAATCGAATAATTTAAAATTAACCGATTATTAACCGAATAAATCTAAACCCCGATTAATTATTTGCTCGATTAACCGATTAAACCAGAAACCCGATTAATTGAATACCCTAATAGTGCTTGAAAATCATAGAAGTCATCTCGTTGAAATTTTCCCAGTCATGCAGATATTGTACAGATTCAAGATGAGTATGACGTACCACAAGAAATTTGTGATCATACTTCGATGATCCTGTGAAACTTTCGCAAACATTGCACATATGAAAGAATTCTGACTTTGTCCAGGGCATGACCCACTATATAAAATTTTATTTTTCACTGACTCAGGAAATCAAGAAGACATTTATATATACAAGAGCGAATATCATTTGGTCCACGCTTTGCAATGGATTCATACAATATATAACAGTACGCTTTTTTCATCCCGCCATCACACATCGTAAAAGTTAAGGTCGTTTATAAAAAAATATCGACGTATTTCAAAATAGAGCGTATACTCCTGAGTACTTGGTAAGACGTTTTGAATATTCGACTTTTTGAAAGAGAAATTTTAAAAACCGCGTTTAAACGATAGGCCATCTTTTGTAAATCCCACATTTTTAGGCCATACAGTGAGTGTCACTCAAAATCGTACAACATATTTTTTTTTAAATATTATGAAATTATACAGGCAATAATAGGTGATTATATAAAAAATTAAAAGTCATTTTATTAATTGGAACAAAAAATATGTATTACAACAAAAAAGTTAACAAAACCTCAATTGCTTAAAAAATATTGATGAAAATTACAGAACATCACAAAATTTATATTTCACTTAAATTCGTACACTTATATTAAATTATAATTAAAACTTTAAAAATTAAAAAAAAAATTTAATATTAAATAATCCTAATACTTTGTAGGGTATCCTTTGCTATTTTTTAGTGCCTGCATGATTTTAAATGAAGAGGTGATATTCTGGGCACCGACAGTGTTACCCAATTTTTTTATTAATAGATAAGGGCAATTAAAATTATACCATATTTTCTGATAGGTAATTGCACACAAAATATTAAAATAACATTTTAAAATATTTCCAAAACATCAACTTTCTAAAACTAATGAATAAAATTTTACTACGATGCTGTACGATTTTAAGTGACATTCACTGTATACCCAATACAAAACATATAATACAATAAATATTATAATGTTTAGATATAAACGTTTTTCTCATTTATTATAGAATCCGAAAAAAGTGGATGTTGCAGCCTAGCTTCTATAACACTCATTTTGCACGGGGAGATCTTTTCAAAAAATTTTACTTTTATAGTGGTGTAGTCAATATAAATAAATATTTTTGTGAGGGACTAGGAAATATGCCTATATATTGTGTATTATTTTAAAGATTAATAAGCATTTAAAACTTCAGATTTGAGTACATATGTATTCTGTAAAGGGTTACTTTTTCAAAATTCGAAAAAAAATATTTTCATAAAACCAAAAACACCCTAATGTACATACATAACTTTTAAAATAAATATGAACAATTATTTTACTACGAAACACTTAAATGTTAAAGAGTACTTTTGTACAGGGTTGTTCATAATGGAGGGTGCGCATTGGCAGCAGTAACAAGAACAAGGGTAAATAGTATTTATCAATCTTGCAACATAAAACTAAAATAAATATTTAAAAGTTCTTAAACAAATTAATAAGATATAATTAAAATAAAATCCATATCCACTAGCATATCAATCTTTAAAAGAGTAAGTATGACATTAACGTAGTAGTGCAACACGAGTTTATGAAGTGATTTTATATGTACTGAACACATTTCGAAGCAAAAACCCATAATTTTAGAACATTTATTAAAATTGTGTCTGCATTTGAATGTGTATACAAGTATATAGATTTGTAATAATAATTAGTATATTTATAAATACTATACTTATGTATATGACGGTTCACATTCGAATAAAAATTGTTCGTATAAATGAATACTTTTCATTTCAATCCAACATTATTTAAACAAAAAAAAATAGTTGTATGATTAGTGTATACATAAAAGTTATTTGTGTTGAATTTTATATCGATACCAACATTGGTAAAGTATATATAGTTGCGAACTTTAAAGTGATTTTCAAGAGTGGGCGCTTAGACCAAATATGGACCAATCGTCATAAAATGTAATATTATAAATTAATCTTAATCATTTTAAAATTTGATAGTGTAATTATGAATTAAATGATACTAACCCGTGCAGAATATAGTGTTATTATAAAATCAAAAACATTTATGTATGTTCAAAATTCTTTCAGATGTGGGTCATATATGTGATCTTATACTAATAATTTACTCATAGTCATAAAATATGTATATATTAAACATATTTGTATCGAATTTTATCTCATAACCGATATTTATTAAAGTGGGTCTTATGTGGGAGCAATGTTCAATTATAGGCCGATCTTCAGAACATTTGTTGGTGTGTTAAGAATTTTTCGATCTCAGTCCTTATTCCGGGACAAGGTTGAAAATTTAGCTATTTTCCGGCAAAATGTAGCGATTTTATTTTTCATCTGAATTATTAGAAATTTATGAAAAGCAATTATAAACTTCTGAAATACATTTATAAATGTTGTAGATATATTAAAAAATCAATTTTGCATTTCTTTAGCCTAGAGTGGACCCAATTTTATTTATGAGTCACTGAAAACAAGTGATACAAAATTTTTATGAAATCGCCTTTTACTTGAAAGTTGTTGTTTATGATGCAATTTTTTGTCTGATGTTACATTTGTTTATTCTGATAAGCAATCAAATGTTTGCATTGTACTATTAAATTCGACCTCATTAAACTTAGTGGTCAAATATAGTCGTCTTTCGTTCAACTTATTGAGTTATTTTTAGCCATTTCTAATACATAATCTAGACATTTTATGGACTAAGAAGTCAGTCTTTCACTGCCACTTGATGTAAAATATAACAAATTGTTCACGATGAAAATAGATAACCTAGCGTTTACACATGCAAGTAACAGTTCGATAAACTCAATACAATCACACATGCAGCCACCTGCAGCTCACTGTCTACTGAATTTAAGTGGACAGTGATTTTTGACACTTTCATACAAGTGAATACAAATAGAGTTGCCAATAAATAGTTTTTGAAAAATTTACCAGATTTTGGTAAAATAATAATTATATTTTTAACTTAGACCAGTGATGTTCATCCCATACAACAATTGTTTAAAAAATTTAAACACATTTGTTACGCTCTTTTAAAGAGCATAATAAATGTCTCATTTTTTCAGAAATTCAATAAGCATTGTTGTTGGTTGGTTTTTGGACGAAGCATAGCAAACACACGCGTTTCAATTACAATTGAACACAAAAAAACTAAGTTAAAAATAAATAAAACATTTGAGAGTATTTCGGCCGTATAATGTATATTCTTTCATTTCCTTAAAATTTAAATTATATTCATTTAATAAATTGGTTTTATTTGACAAAAATTCTAAATCTAAACTTCCTTCATTTTGTTATTATTTTAAGTGTTTGAAATTATGTTTGCTGTGTAGCTCTCTCACCAATACATCTTCATTTTTATTTTTGAACACCACTGACATAGACCCCTTTCACACTAGGCAATTTAGTTGCGCAAGTCTCTTGTGTTTGTTGATGCCAGAGGTAATGTCGGGTTGAGGAGAAGAAAATTTTGCATGCTGTTTTGTTGTTGGGCCAGAGACTTGCGCAACTAAATTGCCTAGTGTGAAAGGGGTCTTATTTTATGTATTTTTGTAATAGAAACAAGTAAGAAAGTATAGTCGGTCAAGCCCGACCATATGATACCCTACACCAATCTAATTTATTTAGAATACCAACATTTTTAAGAAATATACTCTCATTAAAATGATTTTCGGAAGTGGGCATTATATGAGAGCTATGACTAATTATGGACCGATAGTTATAAAATTTACTGACATGACTTTTGTATATATAATAATTTGTGTTGAGTTTTATAAGAATACCAATATTTTTAAGAGATTTCTGCTAGTTAAAGTGATTTTCGGAAATGGGACTATATGGTAGCTATGACTAATTATGGACCGATCATCACAAATTTTGGTGAGGCGAGTTTGACTTATATAAAACTTATTTTTGCAGAATATGGTTTGGTAACTAAGGTATTTATGAGAGCTTAAATATTTTTAGATAGGGCAATCGTATGGGGGCTAGGAGAAATAATGGACCGATTCTAACTAATTGGCGAGCTTCTACTAAATTTTACATGGACGGACGGACAGAAAGTGATCCTGAGCAGATTGGTATACTTTTAGGTGGTTGTTGGGACAATATTTAGACATTTTATAAACATCAGCACCAACCCACTATACCCACTCCACTATGGTGGTGAAGGGTATAAAAATATTACAAATGACCACTAATGCTTATCGTTTTCGTAAAAATACCAATTTAATTAATTTTTATAAATAAGATTGTTACTAATATCTATAAAAATTGTTAACATTAACATTTTCCCCAGAAATATTTGTATTTGAATATCAAAATAAAAATAATAAAATTTGGGTTCAAGCCGCAAATGAACTTTTTTTAACTTTTTTATTTATTTATTGAATCTGCCTATATCATTAGGCCTAACAATAATTGTTTAAATCTTATAACTAAAATTAAAACTAATTGCTCTCTAAAGAGAGCATTGCTTGATGCATGGACCTCATTAACCAGTGAAGGCTAGATGCTTTTAACTTCATGTGAAGTCTCTTGGTTTCTATATGACGGCGCCAAGTAAGTCTTCTATCTAAGTGAATACCAAGGTATGTAACATAATTAGACTGAGGTATATTAACATTGTTAAGTGTGACAGGTGGACAGCATCCCCTCCTCAGTGTGAACGTAACATGTTTGCTTTTTAACTCATTACACGTATTCTCCATTTGTTTAACCATGTTTCCACACATCTTAAGTAGCCATCTAGTATACTAGATGCTATATATGGGTTTTCATGCGAGCTAATAATTGCGGTGTCATCATCAAATGTAGAAATAGTAAATTCACCGCTCGTAGGCAAATCAGAGGTGTAAATCAAATAGAGGGTAGGTCCAAGAACACTTCCTTGTGGTACTCCTGCTCCAATCCTATATACTCTTGTCACGCAATAGTTGTACTTAACTGTAAATATACGGTCGGATAGATAAGATTCCAATAGTTTATGAGTAGATGGTGGCAGCAAACATTTTATTTTATATACCAGGCCTTTGTGCCATACTTTGTCGAAGGGTTGAGTGACATCCAAAAATATTGATGTACAATATTTCTTTAATTCAAAGGATTTTCTTATCTCTCCGGTTATAGGATTAACTTGTTGGATTGTTCCGTGGCGTTCCCGGAAACCAAATTGATGAACTGGGATTATATGTTTCTCATTTAAAAACGGTATGATTTTCTTTTGGAACACTTTTTCGAATAGCTTCGATAAGCAAGGAAGCAAGCTTATTGGTCTACAGGAGGATGGTACGGTCAAGTCTTTACTTGGCTTTGGTATCATTATTATCTGAGAAGTTTTCCAGTCGGAAAAACTCCATGTTTAAAGATCGCATTAAATATTGTAGACAACACAATTATTGCCACACTCGGTAGGTTTTTAATCATAGTAGGTGTAACCAGTGTTGCCACAACCTTAAAATATTTGTAACCAAGTTTGATTAAAAAAATAACCAAAATGCTAAAAAAGTAACCAAAAAAAGAGTTTATTGCCGGCGTCATGTTTTTAACTTTTTTTAAAAAAATATGAAATATGTATGTATGAAATTAAATTTTTTTTTAATACATTTTAACAGGTTTTTATACTTCAAGATAAATTTTATGTCAAGATTTCAACATTTAGAATATTATGAAAATAAATTCTTAATAGCTGAAAAAATGCTAATGGGGGCCAGAGCGTTTGCCCCTCAAAGTTGGTCACCACGGGTCTCAATTTTTGTTAAAAAATTGGCAAAAATCCATTTATGATCCGAATGAGTTGAAATTTAAAATATAAATAGTGCTTAAGAAGATCTACGCTTATATGTTAGGTTATCTCTATTAGTTGAAGAGATATTTAGGTTTATTTATTTATTTTTTTTAATTTTGATCGATCCTTTTATGGTTTTTTAGATGTGGCGGGCCTACGGAGGTTCGAATTTTTTTTTTAAATATCACCTATATTGTCGATATAATGCTAAATAAAAATAACTTGGAAAGTTGGAACATGTAAAAAGTGCCGTATTTTTAAGGTTTTTCCCAAAAAGGCCTATTTTTTCTTTGTAAAAAAATTTTCTTCGGGACTATATACAATTTTTATATGATCCGTAAAGAGAATTTAATGCAAAAGCGTTGTTACGCGCGTTTTATAATTACTCGATAAATTTCTGAAAACTTAAAGTCAATGGCATGTACATACATTAAATATTTTGGCTAGCTCTGCCCTCAGTGGCGTAGTTCTTGACCGAAGATTCATCGACGCGTAAACATAGAATATTAAATCCATGCCATTAGTAGTTGCCACATATAAACATCAAAAGTGCAAAAAAAAAATTTATAATAATTTTGTGTGACACAGACAAATTTTCAAATTGAAAATGAAGAAAAATACCGGCAGTAAGATGACGTGATGTTAATGTCATCTAGAGTGTACTTTTTCCCTCCCAATAGCCAATGATGACTACGCCTATGGTAACATAAACACTCGCTTTTTTATTTTTATTACCCCTTTCCTTAGAATCTTTCACTGATTACGCATACCAAACATTCTGATTAACCTTCGTTTCTGTGGAAAAAAAATTAGATTAGGCGAAATTCATTTCAATTCAGTTTTATTAAAATAATTTATATGCAATTTCCGATAATACTTAAAAAAAGGACACTAATACTTAAAACAATTATTTTATGTATATCTTCTGTGAAACTTTAATATAAATTTAATAAGTTGAAATATGTAATATATAAATTGCTTAATTTTAACATAATAACCTTACTTGTAAGAAAAACTATAATAATTCCGGAACTGGTTGGTTGTTATGTTGACTTATATTACGGCAAAAAAAAAAACGTGTTGTTGAGCTTAGGTGAGATTGATATATAGCTGGATACGATGTGGTCAATAATTATATAATGTGGATGATCTGGCGGTTATCTAGTTGGTGGTTACAGATGAAGCACATGTTGTCAAAATTACACAATCTGATTAATTTACAATAACCAATGCAATAATAATGCAATCTTATTTTTTTTTGCAATTTTAAGGCACATTGTCACTTGGTGAAATTTAGATATTCATGTGTTACAAGGCGAATTTATACAAGGTGGAGTCAGTCATACAATTTTTTTTCGCTTTTTGGTTCTAACAACTGTCAAAGCTTGTTTTTATATTTAAATATCTACATATTCTAAGCTTATTAACAAAATATTTATTGTTTACATAAATAAGTAAAGCCCTCACTATTCAATTATCTACACTATATTAAGTTTAAATACTTATTTGTTTAATTTTTCATTTTGGTTTTTTGACATTTGTTAAGACCAATCGTTGTTTTTGTAGAACTGACACCACCTTGTATGAATTCGCCTTGATGTGTCAGTTACAAACAAAATTGGCCCATAATCATAGTCAGAAATAAAGTATATTTTAATAGAAATAAAGTCGTCTTTACTTAAGAGTGGACTTTAGGTCTACCATAGACAAGTTAAAGTATATTTTTGACGTTAAAGTCGACTGTAAATATAAAACAAGCTGAAGCTGTTATTAACACATTTAACAACAGCATCAGCTGTTCTTCGCCATGTAAAACACTTCTGCAAAAAGTAAAAAAAATTAAGTTACAAGAATTTGGCAGAGATTTTGCAATTATTGAACAGTTATCAATAAAATTAGTACCAAATTTATTTTAATATTTTAAATATGATATTAATCTAATCTTTTCCATTTTTCCACCACAAAAAAACGTTTTTTCTTTAGTTGTCCCGGTTACTTTTATTGTTTACCTTTTTTGGTTTTTGTTTTAATTTTCTATGTCAGCTGTTCGGCGGTGCCACTTGTCTGTATTTTGTTGTATATTGTATGAAAACATTTTCTACATTTGAGGTGGCACCCAGTTAAAGTCGGTTCAATTTAAAACATACTTTAATTTTGACTATAGTTGGGAAATAATATAAAGCGGGTTTTTAATTTAAAGTTGTTTTTATAAAGAACCGACTTTAGTGTTTGACTATGATTATGGGCCATTGTCTTTTTATTTAAATAAAAAAAAGGAAAACATAGGCCCTAATTTTGTAAATCACGTCACCAAACTGATATTTATATGGAAAGCAAAAACAAAATTCCAAAAATTTTAAAAATTAGTTTTTGTTTTATATACAAAATTTTAAAATTATGAAAGGCAAATCAACTCTTGAATTTTGGTACGTTTGTTCTGTTAAGAATTTGTATATAAAACAAAAACAAATTTTTCAAATTTTTGAAATTTTGTTTTTGCTTTCCATATAAATATCACTTTGTGAAGTGATTTACAAAATTAGGGCCATAGACTTTTGTTCTTATAAAGATTTTTCTTTAATTTAGTTGGTTTATTTTAGAATTAATACACATTAGTTATCTTTATCATCATCATAATATTAATAGGCAAGTCGATATCTTTAGACCCCTTTTACGCTCACATTATACATTCAATTTGGGCAAAAAATATACCATTTTAAAGGGATTTATTCACAGAAGTGCAGAATATATATTTTATTGAAATCGGTTCAGTTTTTTTAGGAGTTATAAGCGTTTAAAGATGTTACTAACACATATGTATAAACGTGTACATGTGAACATTAAGTAAAAAAGTAAACAAAGCAATGCGTGTTTGTGCAATATGTTGTTGTAAATAAATAAGAGAAACAATTAAACAGTATTGATTTCGCTCTGTTTTAAGTGACAGTTGTTATAGAAAACAAAGAAGAAGACTTTAGTAATTTAAATTCGCTTTAATAAATATATTTTGAAGGTGTTTTTTTATTTTCTAACTCCCATATGCATAAACAATTTTTAAATTTATCAAAGGTTTATAAAACAAAATTTGTTTTATAAACCTTTGACAAATTTAAAAAACTGTTTATGCATATGGGGGTAAATATGTAATTGTAGATAAGTAAATATTTATTTTATAATTGTGACGATTTTCAACGGTTTATCACTGCATGAAGTTTAATGAAAAATGGGACGGGTCGGAATAAATGGTGAGTCGCCTCCCATACAAAGTAAATAGTTATTTCTAAATATTTTGTGAAATATGATTGCAAAATTCTTCAAACTTAGTCTAAATGGCACTTTTATAAATTTTCATAGTTTCGCTGAATTTGTTCGGGATTGGAATAGTGGGCGTGGCACACCCTGTACAAAGTATATAATTAATTTCGAATATCTGTAGAACTATAATTGTAAAAGTGTTTAAACTTTTAGCGAATTAATTTATTATTACTGTGCGGAGTTTAGCTGAGTATAGACGGAATTAGATTAGAGGGCATAGCACCCAAAATGGGAGAGGTCGGAAAAGGATGTGAGTCACCTCCCATACAAAGTAATAATTGCAAGGTTCTTCAAACATTGTCCGCATAGATCTCTTACCATTTTACACAGATTGGCAGAAAATGGTCGGGATTGCATTAGTGGTTATGGCGCAAAGTAAATAATTAATTTTTAATATCTGGAGAACTATAATTCTAAAAGAATTTAAACTCTGTATCAATCAATTTATTACCATTCTAAGGATGTTAGCTAAAAACGAATTTATTCCTGATCCCTGTTCGAAGTTTAGCTAAGCATGATCGGCTTATTAGGATTGACCCCTTCCTTGTAAAGAAAAGTTAAAGTAAAGCTTGATATTTACATAAAAGGTTTAAAAATGGGTGGGATCAGAGCAGTGGAGTGGTATCTCCCATACAAAATTAGTTAGTTATTTTCGACTATCAAGTGAACTGTAATTGAGAGATTCTCAAATTTTGTATGTGTTATTTTCGTATTTCCATTCATATTTTTCTAATTTTACTAGGGTAGGGGTAGCGAATTGCACCGGGTTATGCTAGTATATATAATTCTTCTGTACGTGTGTTAGTAACTGAAATCCTCCCCTGCAGTTCATCGCACTAGTTCCGCAACTTCGAATTAGTTAGCCACTGAGAACTACTACTAGTGAATTTTCAACCCACTCGCAACGTTATTGACTGGTGAATTTAAAACGGGGATGTCATTGCAGGTGGCCGATTGGCACATTCTGCATAACACTTCACTATTAAATTCATTAGTACAAATACTCCAGCATTTGATAAAAAAAAAGAAAAAATAAATTTTTCTGAGAGCGGGGTTGAACACATAACCTCTCTTTTTCTAGTCAAATGCTCTAACCACTAAACCAGTGATGTTCAAAAATAAAAATGAAGATGTATTGGTGAGAGAGCTACCCAGCAAACATAATGTCAAACACTTAAAATAATAACAAAATGAAGAAAGTTTAGATTTAGGATTTTTGTCAAATAAAACCAATTTATTAAATGAATGTAATTTAAATTTTAAGGAAATGAAAAAATATACATTGTAAGTCCGAAATTCTCTTAAATTTTGTATTTATTTTTGACTTTGTTTTATTGTGTTAAATTGTAATTGAAACGCGTGTGTTTGCTATGCTTCGAACGAGAACAACCAACAACAATGCTTAATAAATTTCTCAAAAAAAAAATGACGATAGTCCGCCATATGTGTTTTATTCGCAAAGACTAATGGAGCCTTTAAACTAATTTATATTTCTGTCAACTACAAAGCAGAAATAGTGTTGCTAATATAATAAAAAATGTAAATCAAATGAGTGCTTAAAAAAAATATATTTTTTTTACTTAATTAAGAGAAGTTTTTGATTACCATATTGATGTAAATTAATAACAGGTACATAATTAATTATAACCATATATATATGTTTACTCAAAATAATTGTTTAAATCTTAATTACTTTGGAATTTTGTACGGTTATTTTTTATTAAAGTGGCACCACTGAATTATAAATCAGCTGTTTACTTTGTAGCTGTCGTCTTTAAAATAATTCAGTAGCTGCCACACGACTACAACTCCAGCCAACAGGATTTGTGTTCGTGTAGTCGTGTAGCCTGCTGTCTTCAATGTGTTCAATGCATCACTGCACTAAACCACAGAGCTCTTACTTGTACTGCTCTCTAATTGTTATTAAGAATTACATGTGAGTCTACTCTCAATTTTTGCATTTTCTACACATCATTGAGAACGAAAACACAAACGGCCACATTCAGCATTACATGTGGCCGTGGAAGTGGTATATTTTAGAGGATTTTATTTTTCTTGAATTTATTTTCAAAAACTTAGGACAAATAGCTGACTATTGCTTATTACTGAATATGCTGGTGAAATGTAGTGCAAGTGATAACCATTTAACTACCACTTTAGCAGCCACAGCGAACTAGTTTGTTGTTCAAGTAGTAATATAACTAGTATAAGGTTTCCAATTGGCACTTTTCAAACTGCTGGGTCCTTAACGGCTGGGACGATGAAATTTGTTGTGTGTGTTTGAGTGGGTCCTTGGATGGTTTAGATTTACAATTGACCTATATAGGTACAATGGGCTTGGCGCCTACCATACAAAGTTAAAATTTATTATTGCATATCTGGAGTACTATTATAGTGAGAGTCTTCAAACTTTGTGTCAGCTATGGCAAAACAACTTTTGCCGGGACAGCTAGTAATTTATATAATTAAGGTAATAATTAGTTTTGTGTCTTTTCTTTTAAGTAACTTTTCTTTATTCCATATTAACTTTTTCATATTTAGTATTTATTTAGTCCTTAGGTTTGTACAAGTTAATATTGTGTTGTAATTTCACATTTATTTTCAAATATGTATATTCAGTTTTTTTTTATTAATTTGCACAACTTTAATTAATTATTTTGTTCCACATTTATTTCTAGAATTTTTTCTCACTCTCGTCTTTCATTATCACTTACAAATCTCGGCTGTCAACTGTCTATCTTCTTTTTTTTCCTCTTGCCTTCGTAATGACTTTTTTCAATTATTATCAAAAAAAATCCTGACATGATTTTACCGTTACTTTTACTATGGACCAATCAGAAGACGCAATTACAAATTTGTTCTTTTTATAATACAGAGTTGCATAGTTATCTATGGACAGTGATGCATTTTTCTGGAGGATCAGATTATACACTGACAAAGTTAATTGCAATAAACATTGTTGAGCATGTTAAATGAAAACATAGTTAATTTAAATATGTTTATATAAAAAAATATGTTCTAAATCCCTAACAGCGTGTAAAGTAAATTTTGGCTCACTTAAGCGGACGCAACACACCCCAGACCAATCCAAACTTGAGTAAAAAAATTTAAAAAGACAAAGCACCGATCCTCAAAAAAGCTTCATATTTGTATAACTCTATATGCTTCTTAAATACCTACAAAAATGTTTAACTATCACACGGTAAATAACGTCACAGAAGGCACTTGTCTATAAAAACTCAGTTTTTGCATCACATTTTGCTCGGTTTAGGAATTTCGGTATTTGAAAATAAAAAATGTCAAAATTTGTAATGTCGTTGATTTAAGGACATTTAAGGGGTCTATATTAGTTCCCAATTTTGTTATGATATTAACCGTTAAAATTTTACATTAATTCAAATTTTATATTTTTCTTTATGGAAAATCAGCATATTATTAAGGTAAATGACGTCCCAAAAATTTATAAAATTATTTAATATATATCAAATACTTATATGAAAAGCCTTTATTTACACCTCAGAAGTTCCACAAACCTTGCCCCATTTGACAAATTTGTACGTTTTTATACCCTCCACCACCATAAGTGGTGAATGAGGGTATATATAAGTTTGTCATTCCGTGTGTAACATTGAGAAATATTCATCTGAGACCCAACAAAGTATATATATTATTGATCCTTATGAAATTCTAAGTCGATTGAGCCATGTCCGTCTGTCTGTCCGTCTGTCCGTCTGTGTAAAACACGCTCACGTCCAAAATACGCAAACAAACTTAGTAGAGTTACAAGAAAAATGTTTATTATTGTCCTAAGCAGTTTGGTATTCAAAATCAGCGAAATCGGTACAGTGGAACCAAAGTTATGAATGAAAATGTGGGACAACCTCAAAAAAAAATTAATAATTTTCACATATTTTTGGACATTTTTTGTAAATATATTGCAGCTAATATCATAAAATTTTGCACTCGTTACTTTTATGATAAACGGAGTAACTCTGGTGAAAATTATAAGAATCGGTCCATGATTTCTCCTAGCCCCCATACAAATTTTTTCCCGAAATATGGTTCTATGGTCTATAAATGCCTACAGAATAGGAATATCCACATAACATTCAGCAAAAATAAGTCTCGTGGTAAAAGAAATTATATTACAAAATTGTTCGTGGATCGGCCCATATTTGACCATAGCCCCCATATAAAGTACACTTCCGAAAATCTCTTAAATAAGCATAAATGTCTTATAAATATCGCTATCAAGTTGAAATTCGACATGAATAATCCCCATATATACCAAAATCGCTGTACCTAATTATATGAAGATCGGCCGATAATTGGTTATAGCTCCCATATAAGGACCACTTCCGAAAAACACAATAACCTACATAAATATCTAAAAAATATCAATATCAAAACAAAATTTCACACAGATCCGTAATTTATATTTAGAAATCATACTACTGGATTTTGTGAATATCGGTCCATATTTGACCATAGCTCCCATATAAGGTCCACTTCCGAAAATCAGTTAAGTACTCATATATCTCTTATAAATATCTTTATCATGCTAAAATTCGACAAAAATTATACTCATATATATAGATATCACTGTACTAAATTTTATACAGATTGGCCGATAATTGGTCATAGCTCCCCTATAAGGCCCATTTCCGAAAAAAGATATTAACCTTAAAAAGTATTATAAACATATCGATATCAAAATGAAATTACGCACAGATCCAGTAATTTGAATCCAGTAATCATACTTCTGGATTTTGTGAATATCGGTCCATATTTAACCATAGCTCCCATATAAGGTCCACTCCCGAAAATCACTAATATCCTCATACATGTCTTACAAATATAGTTATCAGGTTGAAATTCAAAACAAATTTATTCAATATATACAAAAATCGATGTACCAAATTTTATGATGATAGGCCCATAATTGGTCATAACCTCCATATAAGAACTTCTTCAGGAAAACACATTACCCTGCACAAATATCCATAAAAATCTACAATCAACCAAAATTTTACACCGATGAGTAATTTGTATCCAAGAATCGTACTACAAGATTTTTTAAATATTGGTGCATAATTCGGCATAGATCCCACATATGATCCACTCTTGTTAATAGCGTTGTTTATATGAAATTCTACAAAAATAGCCCTTAAATACTTAGGACTATAATAGGTCATAGCATCCATATATTAAACCAAAATAGTACACAGATCAGTAATTTGTATTCAAAAATCATAATACTGAATTTTGTGAATATTGGTCCATAATTGGCCACAGCTCTCATATAAATACATAAAAATCACGTAAAAATATTTTATGACAATCGAATCATAATAGGTCATAGCTCCCGCATAAGTCCCACAACCAAATATTTTGAAATTTGTCTAAATATATTTGTATACCCTTTTTTATACTCTGTTTCTTCACTTGAGGTTAAAAGGGAAAAATGTTGAGGTCCAGACTTAAACTCGACAACACTTCCCCTTTGCGCATGTGAAATTTCATTAAAATCGGACTAAGGGTTTAGAAGTTACAGATTTGTTTCCCTCTTTTTTTTTTCTCATACCACTGTGCGCCACTTTGACACTCAGATATTGTAGATCGTTTAACCCAGTTCCAACAAACTGTTTACGGTTACCTATGTAAGAAAATAATAATGTACACGAAGATTTAGAAAAATTAAATTTAGACGACAATTTCTCAATTAAAACACAATAATTAACTGTGTCAAACGTTCTAATAGGAATTTCAGTTATAAATTGCTGAATTAGATACAATTTTTTGTACATTTGAAATAAAATATCTTCTGCGTAAACTAGTCTTTCTAACAATTATTATATTATTTCAGCTTTTATACCATCATATTTAGGTGGAGGGTATTTAAGATTCGGCACGGCCGAATATAGTACTCTTACTTGTTTTCATATTCATTTCATGCAAAATGTTACTAACATATCAAATGTAAATTTTAAATTCAAAAACATACTGACTTAACAGAAAGTTAGGTGTAACACATGCAATATATGAAAAAACGTATAAATTTTTCAATTTTCGATCTCGTTAGGATCGTATATTTAAATATTGAAAAATCTGTCTATAACAAAATGTTATGAAAAAAGTAACCAAAATGGAAAATAAATACACATCTACACATTATGAAATAAAATAACCAATTTTAGCTATAAATAATGTAATAGTCGTTTATAAAAAAAAACAAAAAAAATTTTTTTTTTTAAACTTACAGTATATTAACATAAATATTTTGGGTATTTTTTACACTGCACGTATGGTAACTCTTTTATTAACATACTAAATAATGAATGACAACTAGATGGATAAGTGAGAGCCAAAAACACACTTTGTGGAATTGTATTGCTATGTGTTTTGTTGTTGTATCACCCACAGATTTTTTCAAAAAAAAAAAAATAATTTTGGTTTAATTTGTTTTAGTTTTTTAACACTTCCTTCTGTCGTTATATTAAAATTCTATAGAGAATTGAATTTTGGCAAATTTCTTTTTACTTTGTTTTGATTCTCTGTTTTTTTTTCTTGAGAGAACTTAGAATTGACAGACATTAGAGCTGCCAACGAGGTTAATGACCTTTCGTTAAGTTACTAATATGATTACCGATTACAATTTTTGTGAACAGGTACCTTATTTTATTAATAATATTATAATCGAGTTTTATTTAGAGTGTAATAGAAGGAAAGACAACACTAATACAAATAAGAATGTCGATTTAGAATTTTATTATCTATAGTTTATTACTCCCAACAGTAATTTCAATTGATTATTTTTTTGTTCTGAAAATTAATATACAAAATTAGATCTTGCCTAATAACCTCTTATTAAGAAAACAAACAAATTTATTTACCAGTGGTCCAGGAAAAACAACTACAGATCACTTAGAGTCATCAGAAAAATCATAACACACAAAAAAATACTCTATGGTGAAAAATAAATTTATTTATTATTATTTACAGTATTTTTGCACCTTATTAAAATGTTTCATTCAAATGTAAAATAATTTTAGCATTTCATATGCTAGTGGAGAAAATAACATTTAAAGGGACACCCTATGTACTGTAAATTGTCCTATTGCAACCATTCGTTATTTGATTTTGACAGTTCTATTACTGATCTATTACTACAAATGTTTGACAATAGCTTTCATTCTTCTTCTTTACTGAACGATATTTCCTTTTTGTTCAACCTGCAAAGCCGACACACCTATTCTTGTGGATAATTATAATTGAAAAAAAAATCGTGAAATATTTTTGGCATCACGCCTATTTTGCTCAGAAAATTAAAAACTGCCTCATCTCCACATAATATTTGTATACCTATCAGTTGCAGTCCAGTGATTTTTTTAAAGGAACAAAATTTTATTGTTGCCCAAAACCACATTTCACGGCTGACGCACCAAGGAGCCCAAAGAAATTTACCAAATAGCGTCTTTAATTTTGAGACACTAGTACCGCATGGTCCACGGTGTGCTCCTTAGTCCAAACACAAACGCTATCGTATTCCGGCAGATGATTGATGGGACACCTTTACAATTACTTTCCAACCAGATTAATTTGCATAATAGGTATACCACATTTTCATTACCATAATAAACCTTAATAATCCTAAATTTTCCCAATAGATTCAACTATTACATGAACCTGAATAGTCTAATAGACACAATAGCGAAATTCATTGTAATCCACCTATATTTAGCAAGGCACAACATTCACCTCCTGGCAAACGGTGTTCAATTCAACTGAAAATTCCAACATACATACATTGATTCCCCCCCCCAGAATAATATTTTCCAAAATGAAAGTTCCAGACATTTATCAGCAACAAAAGTGTATTTAATATCAAAAGTGACAATATTATGCAAAATATATGCATCTTATCTAGTTTCAGTGGTTTACCTAATGATGTACCAATATACATAAATCCATCCAATAACTAATTAACCCAAGTTAATAGGTGCAACTCAAATTTCTATCAGTGGTAGCATTGTAAATTATGAAAATCCCTTTTGCGCAAGTAATTTCCTTATAAAAAGCCAAAAGCCTAAACAAAAAAAAAATATACCTAATCAAATAGTAAATTGAAAGAAAAATAGTTTAAAACATAAGAATAACTACCTAGAAAGGCAAATTAATTGTTAATATAAGGACAAATTGTCCAAAAAGGTCACCCAAGTGCTTAGTGTAAATTTAAAAATAAATAAAATCTAATAAAACAAAATACTTATGTACCTATAACCAGTCAAAAATTGTAAACAACACAAAAATTAACTAACAAAAAAATTCAAACACAAAAAAATATAAAATCCCAACAACAACAGATAATAAACAAATGAAACAATAATCTGGTGGCAAACTTTATTCTTTTTTTGCAAGAACAAACATCAATCCACATTCTTTTAGTGTCCCAGCACGGAAACCTGCAACGAGTTCCCAAGGAGGCCTTCTTCAGATCCCGATTCAGGGTAAGTGTACATTTTTTGTATGTTTTCTTCTTGCTTTTAAACATGCAAACAACTTTGAAAACTATTATTTAGAAACGAGAATGAAAAAATAAAACGTAAAATCAAGATCCACATAGCATCCACAATAAATGGATCAACATGTTGCACTAAATTTTTCAAGGTTACTAATATTAATTCTGTTTGTTTTGTTTGCTCATTTCATACTTATTAAGTACATACGCATTAAAAGAAATGGGAAAACAAAACCAATGAGAGTAATAATGATTTGTTTTTTTGCACCAAGGAGAACGTGAACTTATTAATGTAATCTCTTAAACGTTTATAAATTCTGGTTTGTTTTGATTGACTTCTTGTTATGGTTTTCGTTGTTGTTTGTATGTAACATAAAATTTGCCAAATAAAGAAATGTTTATGACAATTGTTGTGTATGGGAAAAAGTTATTTTTAACGTATACTATTATTATTCAACTGAGATTATTAAAATTATAAACGATATTAATAATGAAGATAAAATAAGCAAGAAGTAAATTACAAAATTCAAATATTTTAAATAGAAAAACCCATAGACTGTTGTTTTTTTTAAAAAAACTACCATTTTGTTAGAATTAAATAATAGACCAAGTTTTTAATTAAATTATAAACAATCTGTACTGGTTTGCCATGTTTTGGTAATATAATTATTAGATTTTTTTATAGCTTAGCATCTTATTACAAAGCATTATTGAATTCCTTATTAAGGCAATGTAAATTTTCTGAATTAATTATTTTAATATTAAATTATAATTATTATATTTTACAAATTAAATGAATTATAAATTAAAATTTTAATATGAATTGGTAAACCTCATAAATTTGTGGTATTCTTATTGAACATGGGATAAGAGAAAAGTTAGGTATTATATATGTATTGGGGTTCTAGTAATTATTTTGTAAACGCCACTAGGACAAAGGACAAAACAAAACCCTCGCCTGTTTTGAGGCGTGAATATCCAATAACACCTTGGAGAATATAAAACATTTCGACATATTTCAAGATACGGGTTTATACCTATATAATTCCAGCAATAATTCGTGTATGCAATATCCAATGGTTAAAGGGAGTCTACAATATAAGAGCAATGTAACTAACATAGTGCAGTAGGAAGAGAGGGACAAGAACCCAACCCACACGACTGTTAGCTAGACATTCAATGGCTCCCACTGTCTTTTTTTCGGACTACTGTTTAGTTGTGTTATTGACACAAGATTAAATTTTTTTTAATTATGTGAAACCAGCAGCAACTCAAATAAACATAAATGGTTACATTACATAAAATGGCGCCCAACGTGGGGCCGGAAGGAATAGCTCTGTTTCTTCGGCTCTAATTTTTTTTAGATTTCATAATTTCGATAAGGCCTGAAGATATTTTGTATTTATGAAGCTCATCTTAAAATAATTATTAACACTTGAGTGGATATGTGACTATTTGAGAATATGAGATTCGGATATGTTAACCTTTAAGTAGTTAATAGTCTTTTTTAGTATCAGCAACACAAGTAGAAAATAACTTTTCTCTTATTAAGCTAAATAAATGTTTCAAAATGTTTGCAGTTTAAGACTAAGTTTCTGCAACTCAAACTTCGTAAGTACCTCAGTTATTTGCTGCCTGCGATTACTGACTGACATTGTAATGAGGACACTTCGGTTGTAAGATGTGACCTTTTGATTAGGTGTCTTGCTTGAAAAGTCTAAACTGAAGGCGTTGAGACAAGTTGTTATGCTAAATAGCCCAATTTTTTTTTTTAATTTTAATTTGTCGAAAATTTTCAAAATACTTAATTATACCTCTCTTATCCAAAACATGTTCAAAAGAAGCGACAATGCAATAAACATTTTTTTTGGTGATAATTCTTAATTTTTTGTTTTAAATCCTAAAATTATATTTCGATCAGTTTCGATTTCTCTTCTTGAAGAAAAAAAGAAGAGAATTGATGAGTTTTACATGTACATTTTCATATTTATGGAAAATATTTTATAACTTTGTTTAGCAGTATCTCACTTTTGAAATCCTTTAATTTTTCCTTTTTTCTTCTGATGTTTATTTCTTTTTTTTTATTTTTATTTCGGTGTAAGGGAAACTCGTCCATAATTTCTTGTTTTTCGCTTATTTTTTTACCCACAGTTTAAGTAGTATTCTACCTAATCCGCTATTGGTGGTTAGGACAAAATTTTTAAGCTTTTGCATACTAACTAATTACAAAGATGGATGGAACACCTCCACATTCATCACAGGCACCACCGCCTTTACCTTTGGCTCCAGTAGTCATAGAGCCTTCGATATGTAATATATGTACCCAAACCATTAGGGAAGATAATGATTGTCTCATTATACATGATTGCCGTCATGCATATCACCGACTATGTATAGAAGCTCATCTTTCTACATCTGCTGACTGTCCGGTGTGTAAGAAGGCTTGTCGGCTTTGTGATCTTAAGAAACTGATAATTCGACCGAAAATCGTTCCTGCTTATAGCTCTCTTAGAGGCAAAGGTCGCGGAGCCATATCTAAAACGTATACAACTCGTAGCGTTAGCCGATATTTATTTCAAAATACCCAGAATACTAATCCCAATATAACTACAGAACATGAGTGGACACCTGAAGGAACTAGTTGCGTCAATGACACTTCCACCACGACACAACATGAAATTCCTGGAACGCCAGAGAGAAATGCGTCAATTGATTATAATGAAATCAATCGCATGATCGAGCAGAATGTCACAAAATTGTCACACAATTTAAATTTACAGTCCAATACAAATGCCAACAGTTCACCGCCTCTCATTAGTTCAAATAATGTAAACCTTAATTCACAAGGATATCGTCCACCACATGTTTCGAGCATACACTCGCCATTGAACTCAAATACCCTTTTTAATACAATTTATGGAAATTTACCCGTGGATAAAGTTGCGTCAATAATCCAGAATTGGAACTTAAAATTTGATGGTACGCCAATAGGTCTTAATATAGAAGAATTTTTATACAGGGTTAGGACGTTGACTAAGGACAATTTTAACGGAGACTTCACAGTTGTTTGTAGAAACCTGCACATTTTATTCACAGGTAAGGCAAGAGATTGGTACTGGAGGTACCACAAGAGAGTACAGCGCATAGAGTGGGATGATGTTTGTGAGGCAATAAGATGCCAATATAGAGAGTTTAAGTCATCGTTTGACATTAGGGAGGAGATCCGTAACAGAAAGCAAAAACCAGGTGAAACATTTGATGCTTTCTTTGAAACAATTTCTACGATCACTGATAAGTTACCTACTCCCATGTCCGAAATGGAGCTGATTGAAATTCTTGCTCGTAACCTTAGGCCGGAAGTGCGACAAGATCTCTTATATGTGCCGGTTCATTCATTACCACATCTACGTAAATTGGTTCAGATGAGGGAAAACTTTTTAGCGGATGAACATGTTAGGAAAAATTATAATTTCAGAAATACAAATTTTAATTATCCTAGACGTATAGCTGAAGTAGAAGATCAAGAGTTCAATCAGTGTGTTACGTTAACCGAAGAAGCTGATATGTCTGTGGATGCAGTACAGAAACCCGAAATCCATACTAGATGCTGGAACTGCGATGAGACTGGTCACCACTGGGAGAACTGTCTCCAGCCGCGAAATAACTTTTGCTATGGTTGTGGAGCGAAACAAATATACAAGCCTAATTGTACAAAATGCGCTCTACGAAGTCAAAACGGTTCAAAAAACTTCCGAGCTCTGAACAACTCTCAAAACAAAATCTGACCAGAGTAACCAAATTTTCACATGACAGTACAAGTAATTACAATTCCCCTGACACGAACAAAAATATTTCACCCGGATTTGACCCCAACCTGAATTTAAATAATAATTATGATACATTTTCGAAACCGATTAAAATTTTAACGCGTAGTCAAGAAATTGGAAAGTATGAACATAGTGTAGGTAGTAATTTTAATCAGCCTCGATTACCTTACCACAAACGATTAGAGTTATATTTAGAAAAACGAGACGAAATTTTTAATATTTCTTCTGTTTGTACTTTGGGAAAGAAAGTAAAACGTTCAACGTTGAGACTAAGGAAATTTTAGAAAAATGGTGATATCTACCATTATTTCGAATCCTTACGATAAACGGTACTATGCAAAAGTTTCCTTTTTAGAGTTTGTGGAGTATGGTTTATTAGATACTGGTGCAAACGTAAGTTGCATTGGTGCGGACTTTGCTAAGGTTAATTTTTCTAAATACAAAGAATTTTATAAATGTAAATCATATGTCAAGACGGCTGATGGTACCTCACAGTCTGTGGTAGGTTGGATAGATGTAGAAGTGACATTTAAGGGAACTCCTAAGGATATGAGATTGTACATTATCCCATCAATCTCACAGAGATTAATTCTGGGATTAGATTTCTGGAAATCATTCAGATTATTGTCGGACGTAATCGAGTCTGTGGATATAGTACCCATTTATAATTCCCGTAATTTCCAGTCCGAATTATCTGCTATAAATGAAAAGTCTGAAATTCCATCCGAATTAAGCATCGCTTATGATCAGTCAGATGAGATCTACTATCCAATCCGAAAAGACCAACGACTACAACTAGAAACTGTTATAAACTTATATCCTAATTTTGAAAAGCAGGGTTTGGGCAGAACTAGCCTAATTAAACACACCATTGATGTAGGAAATGCCCCAGCAGTTAAACAGAGATTCTATCCAGTTTCTCCAGCGGTAGAAAAACTTATCTTTAATGAAATCGATAGAATGTTAGCGTTAGGGATTATAGAACCATCGTCATCTTCTTGGAGCTCACCGATGAGGTTGGTCGTTAAGCCAAATAAGGTACGTTTGTGTTTAGATGCCAGAAAACTAAATCTGGTAACTAAAAAAGATGCATATCCTTTACCGAATATTGATGGCATCTTTGCTAGGTTGCCGAAAGCAAACATAATCACAAACCTCGACTGAATCGAGTTGGACGATTCATCTAAACATCTGACGGCATTCATAGTCCCTGGGAGACCTCTCTACCAATTTGTAGTGATGCCCTTCGGACTGTGCAACGCCCCACATACAATGTGCAGATTGATAGATGATATTATCCCTCCTGATCTCCGCCACTGCGTCTTCGGGTATTTAGACGATCTTCTAATAGTGTCTGAGGATTTCGATTCACATCTCGAGATTTTGATTAGATTGTCATCACAATTTCGCAAGGCCAACTTAACACTCAATATATCCAAAAGTAAATTTTGCGTGACCAAGGTCAACTATTTAGGATTTGTGATAGGGAACGGAGGCATTACTACGGACCCAGAGAAAGTTAGCGCAATCACCAACTGGCCCATCCCAAAGAACATAAAACAAGTACGAGGATTTTTAGGACTTGCGGGGTGGTACCGCCGATTTATAGAAAATTTTTCATCCGAAGTTTTCCACATCACTGAGAAAAAATTTAATTGGACTACTGAGGCTCAAACTGCTTTTGAAAGAGTTGCTCACCTCTACTCCGGTCCTAAGTAATCCCGATTTTTCTAAGAAATTTTTTCTCCACTGTGACGCGAGTGATTATGGCATTGGCGCAGTTCTGGTGCAATTAGATGATAACGGCGAAGAAAACCCTATTGCATTCATGAGTAAAAAGCTTAATTCAGCGCAGCGTAATTACTCCGTCACAAAGAGAGAATGTTTGGCAGCAGTGGAAGCCATAAAGAAATTTCGATGTTACTTAGAGATGCAGGAGTTTGAGGTTATCACCGACCATTCTAGTTTGGTTTGGTTGATGAGGCAGCAGGATCTCAGTGGAAGATTGGCTAGGTGGGTATTCAAGCTACAAAGTTATAAGTTTACAATAAGCCATAGGAAAGGAACATATCGTGCCTGATGCGCTTTCCCGAAGTCCGCTTGAAGAAATCCTGGCAATCGAATTACATGAACCAGTTGTTGACCTGGAATCACCCTACTTTAATGATCAAGATTATGAAGAATTGAAAAACAAAATTACTTTAAATGGAAACAAGTACCCAGATATAAAAATAGTAGACAAATTTATATACTATAGAACCGATCATTATTCAGGTAACACAGAACAAGAACAACAAGCATGCGCTTTCCCGAAGTCCGCTTGAAGAAATCCTGGCAATCGAATTACATGAACCAGTTGTTGACCTGGAATCACCCTACTTTAATGATCAAGATTATGAAGAATTGAAAAACAAAATTACTTTAAATGGAAACAAGTACCCAGATATAAAAATAGTAGACAAATTTATATACTATAGAACCGATCATTATTCAGGTAACACAGAACAAGAACAACAAGCATGGAAACTTTGGATTACAAAGAGACTTCGTAATGATGTTATTAAGAATGCTCATGATATACCGACAGCTGCACACGGAGGTATGATAAAAACCTTAGAAAAAGTTAGCAGAACCTTTTACTGGCCAGGAATGATAAAAGATATAAAAGCATATGTCCGTGACTGTGATACTTGTAAATCTACAAAAGCACCCAATTTTACCATGAAACCACCTATGGGAAATCAAGCTATATCAGTGCGACCATTCCAACGGTTGTATATCGATCTACTCGGTCCTTATCCACGCAGTAAATCTGGTTTTATTGGCGTATTGATAATTCTGGATCATCTTACAAAATATCACTGGCTTTGTCCTTTAAAAAAATGTTCAGCAGCAAATATTCAGGACTATTTAGAAAAGAATATATTTCATATGTACGGAGTACCCGAAGTAATTGTCAGTGATAACGGCAGTCAATTTAAATCGAACGAACTAAATGCATTCTTTACAACATATGGCATAACACATACATATAAGGCGTACTATTCTCCGCAGTCCAACGCTTCGGAAAGAGTGAATCGTTCTCTCATAGCAGGTATACGGGCGTATTTAAAAAGCGATCATCGACAATGGGATGAAAAATTAAGATCTATATGTTGTGCTCTCCGTAATTCTTACCACCAATCTATTAAATGCTCTCCTTATCACGCATTATTTGGCTTTGACATGGTAAACCATGCCTCTTCATATGATCTTTTACGCAAACTTCAATTACTTGATGAACCCTCAGCGAGAATATCTCGGGATGATCACTTGCAAAGTATAAGACAAGAACTTAGGAAATTTATCAAACAGGCTTATGATAGAAATCAATGTCAATATAATCTTCGAGCAAGACCACAATCTTTCCAAGTTAATCAGGTAGTTTTTCGACGAAATTTTGCTCAAAGCAATTTCGAGAAAGGCTTTAATGCGAAACTAGCCCCAGTTTTTGTGAAGGCAAGAATAAGAGAGAAAATTGGCAATCATTATTATATTCTAGAAGATCTTGAAGGCAAACTCGTAGGAACTTATCATGGCAAAGACATTCGCATACAAACTCCTTTGTTTCAAGCTAATTTTTTAATCATTGCTTAAAAATTATCTAGTTTGTAATAGTCGTTTATAAAAAAAAAAAAAAAATTTTAAACTTACAGTATATTAACATAAATATTATGGGTATTTTTTACACTGCACGTATGGTAACTCTTTTATTAACATACTAAATAATGAATGACAACTAGATGGATAAGTGAGAGCCAAAAACACACTTTGTGGAATTGTATTGCTATGTGTTTTGTTGTTGTATCACCCACAGATTTTTTCAAAAAAAAAAAAATAATTTTGGTTTAATTTGTTTTAGTTTTTTAACACTTCCTTCTGTCGTTATATTAAAATTCTATAGAGAATTGAATTTTGGCAAATTTCTTTTTACTTTGTTTTGATTCTCTGTTTTTTTTTCTTGAGAGAACTTAGAATTGACAGACATTAGAGCTGCCAACGAGGTTAATGACCTTTCGTTAAGTTACTAATATGATTACCGATTACAATTTTTGTGAACAGGTACCTTATTTTATTAATAATATTATAATCGAGTTTTATTTAGAGTGTAATAGAAGGAAAGACAACACTAATACAAATAAGAATGTCGATTTAGAATTTTATTATCTATAGTTTATTACTCCCAACAGTAATTTCAATTGATTATTTTTTTGTTCTGAAAATTAATATACAAAATTAGATCTTGCCTAATAACCTCTTATTAAGAAAACAAACAAATTTATTTACCAGTGGTCCAGGAAAAACAACTACAGATCACTTAGAGTCATCAGAATAATCATAACACACAAAAAAATACTCTATGGTGAAAAATAAATTTATTTATTATTATTTACAGTATTTTTGCACCTTATTAAAATGTTTCATTCAAATGTAAAATAATTTTAGCATTTCATATACATTTGAGAGCAGATGCTAGTGGAGAAAATAACATTTAAAGGGACACCCTATGTACTGTAAATTGTCCTATTGCAACCATTCGTTATTTGCTTTTGACAGTTCATTTCTGATCTATTACACAAATGTTTGACAATAGCTTTCATTCTTCTTCTTTACTGAACGATATTTCCTTTTTCGTTCAACCTGCAAAGCCGACACACCTATTCTTGTGGATAATTATAATTGAAAAAAAAATCGTGAAATATTTTTGGCATCACGCCTATTTTGCTCAGAAAATTAAAAACTGCCTCATCTCCACATAATATTTGTATACCTATCAGTTGCAGTCCAGTGTTTTTTTTAAAGGAACAAAATTTTATTGTTGCCCAAAACCATATTTCACGGCTGACGCACCAAGGAGCCCAAAGAAATTTACCAAATAGCGTCTTTAATTTTGAGACACTAGTACCGCATGGTCCACGGTGTGCTCCTTAGTCCAAACACAAACGCTATCGTATTCCGGCAGATGATTAATGGGACACCTTTACAATTACTTTCCAGCCAGATTAATTTGCATAATAGGTATACCACATTTTCATTACCATAATAAACCTTAATAATCCTAAATTTTCCCAATAGATTCAACTATTACATGAACCTGAATAGTCCAATAGACACAATAGCGGAATTCATTGTAATCCACCTATATTTAGCAAGACACAACATTCACCTCCTGGCAAACGGCGTTCAATTCAACTGAAAATTCCAACATACATACATTTTGCGCAAGTAATTTCCTTATAAAAAGCCAAAAGCCTAAACAAAAAAAATATATACCTAATCAAATAGTAAATTGAAAGAAAAATAGTTTAAAACATAAGAATAACTACCTAGAAAGGCAAATTAATTGTTAATATAAGGACAAATTGTCCAAAAAGGTCACCCAAGTGCTTAGTGTAAATTTAAAAATAAATAAAATCTAATAAAACAAAATACTTATGTACATATAACCAGTCAAAAATTGTAAACAACACAAAAATTAACTAACAAAAAAATTCAAACACACAAAAAAATATAAAATCCCAACAACAACAGATAATAAACAAATGAAACAATAATCTGGTGGCAAACTTTATTCTTTTTTTGCAAGAACAAACATCAATCCACATTCTTTTAGTGTCCCAGCACGGAAACCTGCATCGAGTTCCCAAGGAGGCCTTCTTCAGGTCCCGATTCAGGGTAAGTGTACATTTTTTTATGTTTTCTTCTTGCTTTTAAACATGCAAACAACTTTGACAACTATTATTTAGAAACGAGAATGAAAAAATAAAACGTAAAATCAAGATCCACATAGCATCCACAATAAACGGATCAACATGTTGCACTAAATTTTTCAAGGTTACTATTTTAATTCTGTTTGTTTTGTTTGCTCATTTCATACTTATTAAGTACATACGCATTAAAAGAAATGGGAAAACAAAACCAATGAGAGTAATAATGATTTGTTGTTTTGCACCAAGGAGAACGTGAACTTATTAATGTAATCTCTTAAACGTTTATAAATTCTGGTTTGTTTTGATTGACTTCTTGTTATGGTTTTCGTTGTTGTTTGTATGTAACATAAAATTTGCCAAATAAAGAAATGTTTATGATGGGAAATGTTTGTGTATGGGAAAAAGTTATTTTTAACGTATACTATTATTATTCAACTGAGATTATTAAAATTATAAACGATATTAATAATGAAGTTGTTTTTTTTAAAAAAACTACCATTTTGTTAGAATTAAATAATAGACCAAGTTTTTAATTAAATTATAAACAATCTGTACTGGTTTGCCATGTTTTGGTAATATAATTATTAGATTTTTTTTATAGCTTAGCATCTTATTACAAAGCATTATTGAATTCCTTATTAAGGCAATGTAAATTTTCTGAATTAATTATTTTAATATTAAATTATAATTATTATATTTTACAAATTAAATGAATTATAAATTAAAATTTTAATATGAATTGGTAAACCTCATAAATTTGTGGTATTCTTATTGAACATGGGATAAGAGAAAAGTTAGGTATTATATATGTATTGGGGTTCTAGTAATTATTTTGTAAACGCCACTAGGACAAAGGAAGGCGTGGGTTTTGAGGCGTGAATATCCAATAACACCTTGGAGAATATAAAACATTTCGACATATTTCAAGATACGGGTTTATACCTATATAATTCCAGCAATAATTCGTGTAAGCAATATCCACTGGTTATAGGGAGTCTACAATATAAGAGCAATGTAACTAACATAGTGCAGTAGGAAGAGAGGGACAAGAACCCAACCCACAAGACTGTTAGCTAGACATTCAATGGCTCCCACTGTCTTTTTTTTCGGACTACTGTTTAGTTGTGTTATTGACACAAGATTAAATTTTTTTTAAGTATGTGAAACCAGCAGCAACTCAAATAAACATAAATGGTTACATTACAATAACCAAAACGGCAACACTGGGTGTAACTGAATCATTTCCAGGGGATTTTTTTAATATAATATTATCCTTGATTACTTCGTTAATGTCTTCTGGGCTTATAGCTAATATGTCATCATTAGATGTTGACACAGGTGGCTCTTCAAGTTCAAAAACAGTTGTTGGCGAGTTTGGTTGAAATAGCCCAGGTACCGTCACACAGTGCTTTGTTTTCATATAGGCAATGGACAAAAATAGAAGGAGTTATTTCAGACGAATAAAAATTAGTAGAATTTTACCTTTTGGTAAGATTAAGAAAACAATATAATTCTTGAAAAAATCCGTGCAAGGACACGGTTACCTCCCATATATCCTGAACATATAATTTTGAATAAATTCACAGATATACTCCTAACATTTAAAAATTTGGTTATAATCATTTTAATAAAGCTATTGTTGTTTGTGGAAATTTTTATACCCTACACCACCATAGTGGGGAGGGTATTATGCGTTTGTGCAGATGTTTGTAACGCCCAAAAATATTAGTCTAACGGCCATTTTCACAATGTACGATTATTTTATTTTAACCGGGAAATTAACTAACTGTCGGTTTGTTTAACGGGGACCATTTAACCAACGGTTACCGATTTACGTTTCACCATCATTTGATTACTTAACCAAAGCATTCTGTAGAAAGTATGGCAATAATGCATACATTTGTTTACGAAAAATAGTGTAATGAAAGATTGAAATATAAAAAATTGTCTAAAAGACGGCATAAAAAATAATAGTTTGTGTTTTCTTAGTGGTATAATAAAAAAAACGTATAAAACTCAAAAATATTAAGGTACCTAACTGTAAAATTTACAGAACAAACTGAACAACAATTACTGAAAACCAACAAGCAAAAGTGCACATTTGTTGTTTGGTTTGTAAGTGCAATATCCGGGTGGTATATGGATCACCCCGTGCAAAATTTACTTTTCTTCGCTTTACACTTTTAAAAATTATAAATATTACAAAAATATAAATGTTTTTCCATGTTCTTTTATTATATTTCTTACAATTAAGATGCTAACCGGCGAAATTTGTTCGGTTATATTTAACAGCAACTTTGTTGTTAAATAGTGTCAATTAAGAATTAATCGTACATTGTGAAATTCAAATTAGCCTAACTTGCGGTTAAAGTTCACGTTAACTTTTAATCGTACATTGTGAGAATGGCCGTAACACCCACCTTAAAGTATATAGATCGACTTAGAATCACTTTCTGAGTCGATTAAACTTGCTGAAATCGGTCCATTATTTTACCTAGCCCCCATACAAATGTCCTTCCGAAATTGGACTTTATCGGTCATAAATGTTTAATTTATAAATATATATCCCCAAATTCCGCTCCAAATAAGTTTTATATATACAAAATTCATGTCACCAAATTTTGTTACGATCGGTCCATAATTAGTCATAGCTCCCATATAGACCCGCTTCCGAAAATCACTTTAACGTTCATAAATCGCTTACAAATTTTGGTATACTCACAAAATTCAACATAGTAAACATTCATATAGACATAAATCACACGACCTAATTTCATGGTGATCGGTCTATAATTGGTCATAGCCCCCAATAAACCTAAATAAAATTATTAATTTTCAGAAATTATTATTCTCTTATAATATTAGATGCAAAATTATGAAAATTTCATCGGAAGGATATTCATAATTCCAAGACATCAAGATTTCAATATCCTGTATAATATCTAATTTTTTTTAAAAAATTCGTAAAAATCGTTTTTTATTTTGGAACCAAGCAATTTAGTTATTAACATTTCAATTCTAGCAAGGATTTACATAATTACCATATATCCTTTTTTTTAAAAAAATAGTGAAATATTGTATATATTTTCTAAATTCGGAAGGACGGATGGACGGACATTTTCAAATGTTGATAGACTTATGGTTCAGCTGTAATATTAGAAACTGGATGTTGGATTATACTTTAAGTGTCCATAATATCAGCAGAAGGTCATATTACTATCTCAACCTAAGGATATGTAGGTTATATTCAATTATTGAGTTACATTTACGGTAAAAATTTATTATTTATGGGTGCCATCAAAAACAAAATTTTTTTTAAAGTTCTAGTCAAAACGGACAAAGAATGATTTCACATTATAATATATAAGAGATAGGCATTAGATAAAATGAAAGAAAAATTAAAATTGATTAACATGTTTTTTTTTCAAAATTAAATCAAACTTTGGCATTTTTTTTTTGGATTTCAGGAAAAAAACATACAACATCAAGAACCAAATAAAAACCATTAATATACTTTATGCCATTAAACTACTTTCGTTAAATAACGCAATATTTCTTAGTTGTTTAAAAGAAAAAACTGTATTATTTTATAAAAAACCAAAAATCTGGAGCTATTTCCCCAAACCATCAAATTGAAAATTTACGAAATGGTAATTTATACATTTAAACAAAAACAATATTTTAATAGTTTTCATATGAAAGGACAACTAATTATTACATTTTCTTATAGATAATACTTAAGGCTATTCTATAGTAAAACATCAAAATAGATTAACATATATTTTACTAATATTCCAACAAAGTTTTAGAATTTCAGGCTTACAATAAAAAAACTGTTAATTATTAAAAATTGCGCAGATTAAACTTGTTTGAAGTATTGTAAATAATAAGATATTTTTTACACACTTAAAAATATTTTATTAAGTTTCAACTTAAGTACTATTTACACGAATCTTAGTCTAATATAGTAGGCATGTGTACGTGATCTTACGCTTAGAATCTTATCTTTTATGTTTACAATTTCTTTATCATAACATGGACATATGTGAATGAATAGGATAACATAAACATTACCACACGGACCAGTGTGAATGACAAGGGTTGGTTTTTTCTTATCTAAGTAATGCACACATGCGTATAAGTACATAAAAAGGTCATAAATTTAGTTTTACAATTATATTATTTCTAAAGTATTTATATTGATAAAAGTAGAATATTAAAAAGAAATATCATGTTCAACTACACTTGAACATTCTGCGGGGGGGCAAAAGTTATAACAGAAATTTGTCTTAATTTAATTAATCTTTTTATATATAATATAATAAGTATTATAATAACTACTATAACTAACAATAAAGAGGTGTGACCTGATAGATGATGAAATGAGATACTTCTAAGCTCGATATTCTGCTTCTTCAGCTCATCAACATGACTCTTCAATTGATCTATTTCTTTGTCGTGATTCACAAACATGTTACCCAGCGGTTTTATAATTTTATTTTCTTCTACATTGGCATCCCTGGTTAAAAATGATTGGAATTGGCTGCTAAGTTTATCATGCATCTTGTGGACTACCACCAAAGTTACCTCATCAATGCGTGCAGAACAATCTTCCTTTAAATTTAGAATTCCTTGCTGTGGTAAGTCCATTATCATTTGCTGCTGATTTGAGCACTTTATATGTGCTGATGTATTTTTAAAAATCTTAAAAAGCCAATTGCCTTTTGTATGTAGCTCGCTCCAGAAAGGAATTTTATCAATTTCATCATATTTACAATTGAACGTGGTATGTGGCTTTAGTGGTGATAATTCACATTCGTTATTGGCACCATCAATCCATGGGAAATTTTCTTCGCATACTATTTCATTGCCCAAGGTTCTTTTACATTCGTTAAGCACCGCATCAGTTAAGAAATGAAACGAGTCTATTTCATAGTTGTAAACTATGTACGAAGCTTTCATTCTCGCCATCAATGCTACACCATCTTGGACAAATGGAATAGGTATAATTTTGTAGATTTGAGATGACTGCCTGTTGAATAGCGGAATTTTAAGATCAATAACAAGCTGGCTTCCCACAAATACTCCAGTACCGGATAAAAGATGCCAAATTTCTTTTAATTCTGTACCACTGTTCTTTCCTGGTAGCATAAATTTTTCAGGAATCAATTCTCGGATTTTTGTGATTTCGGCTTGCAGCTGTTGTGGACTTATTAATACTGGATGAATCTTTCCATGGTTAATGCTAAGAAGTAAATCAATTGCTTCCTTTTGAATTTCGTTACATTCGTCGACTAGGTCGTGGAGCTGCTTGGTAATCATGAAGAATCTTATTGACTCTCTATACACAAAATGTCGTTCCTTCATAGTAGAGCTAATGTTATCCATTTTAGCCTTCATCTCGGAAAAATTAAGGTTAACTTCTTCAGTAGTTCTTTTCAGTAGGTTCACTGTGGAGTCCACCACTGAAGTTTGTTTTTTGGATAATGCTTTCAGATCATTCTGATTAGCTAACAGGTTCTGCATATTATTCTCCAAGCTTTCTCGGTCGTCTTCGTCCATCAAGCCAAATAATACATGGTGTAGAGATCCTATAAACTTTAAGGGTGCATCTCGTCTCTTGCGTATTTTATTGCTGAGAAATAATTTATTATTTGTTTCCAGCTTATTCACTTGATACTCCATATTTCTTATAACAGACCAACACTGATCTTTGAATGTATCTAATTTAGGGCATATTTCTTTGGAATGATTTAATAATTCCGCTGCTCTGCTTAGAACTTCAAAATACGGATGCATTTCGTAATATATTACAAGATTCCATGATGACGAAACTACATTTATTTGGTTAATAGTATCCAAATATATTGCTGTGTTGGGTTTAATCTCTCGCACCATCGTCACATTTGCAGCTCTGGTAGTACAAACCATGCACATGCTTAGCAAAGTTAACAGCATTAGTGATGTACTTTTATTTGATGATGATACAACTCTTGTAACATTTGATGCTGATTCTGTTGGGTTGATATCCTGTTGCTTCTCTCCACATGTCTTCCGATGTTCTAATGGACACAGCTTATGTATTGGCCTTTTCAATAGTCCATTCTTTGTTTTTAAAGTAACAACTCTTACAATATCATCCTTTCCTGGATGAATATCAATAATTCTCCCCAATGGCCATCGTGCTGGATGTGTATCCTCGTTCTTAATGATTACGACTTGCCCTTTTTCTAAGTTGTCATATAACTTCTTCCATTTGGACCTTTGTTGCAAGGAACTCAGGTACTCACTTTTCCATTTTCTCCAGAAATGATTTTTAAGCTTTTGTAAAAGCTTCCATCTGTCTAAACAGGTAATTTTTTGGTCATCATTCTTTTCTGGATACTCCATCATAGGACGACCAATTAGAAAATGACCTGGTGTCAACGTGTCAATACTATCTGTATTATTATCCAGCTGATGTAGTGGCCTTGAATTTAAAACTGCTTCGATTTGTGATAATAGGGTACTTAATTCCTCGAAAGTTAATCGATTTTCACCTATGACTCGTTGATATTTTGTTGATTTGACAGCAGCTTCCCAAATTCCTCCAAAGTGAGGACTTGCCGGGGGAATAAAGTGCCACTGTATTTTATCTTCTTCTAATAAAGGTGCAACTGTAGAGTTATTCTTAAGCGCGGCGACAAATTCTTTGTCTAGTTGTCGAGCAGCGCCTATGAAATTTGTACCATTGTCAGAATACATGTGATTGCTTTTGCCTCTTCTGGCAAAAAATCTCTTTAAAGCCGCAAGAAAAGCATCTGTGGTCAAACTGCTAACAGCCTCGAGATGAACAGCTTTTGTCGACATACATGTAAATACGGCGATATATCCTTTGAAGGATTTTTGACCCCGTCCATTGGAACATTTAATTTGGATGGGTCCAGCATAATCTATGCCACAATGAGCAAAAGGCTGAGAAACGTTTACTCTATAAGAAGGAAGTAAACCCATTAACTGGTGATGTTGCTCCTGTTTGTATCGAATGCATTTAACGCAGCTTCGAATGCATTTCTTGATCCTGTTTTTTAGATCTATAATCCAGAAATTTCTTCTGATTATATTTTCAACCAGTCTGTTGCCCCCGTGAAGTGTCATTTTATGTGTTTCACTTACAATTGAATCTGCTAACGGCGATTTCTCTATGATTATCGGATGTTTCCTGTTGTATGCCATACTCGAAAATTCCAATCGACCTCCAACTCTAATTACACCATGTTCGTCTAAGAAAGGATTAAGCGATGCCATTCTACTACGGTGATCTACTGCATTATTGTTTTTTATTTGTAATAATTCGTTTGCCAGGTATACCTCCTGATGGACTTTTATTATGATAACTTCGGCTTTATTTAATTCTTGCACTGTTAAATAAGTAGGGAAGTTTCTATTTCCTTTCATTTTCTCTACGAATCTAATCACGTAAGCAAATATTCTTTTCATCTTCCTAAAAGATGAGATTCTGCTTACAACATCATGAAAGTATGACGTCTTCGATATCTTCGTCACTGCAACCACCTTGACATCAGGCTCTTCTAATGGCCAATTATTTTTATCTTTTTTGAGCCATTCCGGACCACACCACCAAAGGGAACAGCTTTCAAGTTTTTCTGGATTAATGCCTCTTGATCCGATATCAGCTGGATTTTCTTTAGATTTTACATAGCCCCATTTCACATTTGGCAAACATTGATTTATTTCGGAAACTCTTGTTCTTATGAATTTCTCTTTGCTATTAGGCTTTCTTATCCATGATAATGTGATCATAGAATCACTCCATGCATAAATGTCTGCACCTGCGTTGATTTTGTACTTGATTTTATGCAATAATCTCGCTAACAGATGCGCTGCACACAATTCCAATTTAGGCAGAGTCTTCTTGTTTTTTATGGGGTTTACTTTGCTTTTTGCGGCTACTATTGTAATTGTTGAGCCAACTTTTGCATAAACCACAGCAGCATAAGCCTTTTCAGATGCATCTGCAAACCCATGCAATTGTAATGGTGTCTTGTTTGATCGTTGAATCCATCGATTTATTTTTATGTTTGTCAGCGCTGGCAAGTTTTGAACAAACGATTTCCAAGTTTTACTGAGATCTTTATCCAATGGTTCATCCCAATCTGATTGCAATTTCCACAAATGTTGTATAAACAATTTTGCCGTTACCGTAATCGGTGTTAACCATCCTAATGGATCGAATATCCTTGCGATACGTGATAACACAATCCGTTTCGTAATTTTAAGATCATCCTCGATTTGCATGTTGAATGTAAAATTATCCGTCTTAGGGTTCCATTGCAAACCCAATGTTTTCAAACATGCATCTTCTTGTATGTTTAGCACCTCATTATTTTCAAAGTTGTCAGTTTTTATTATCTGACCATTGTTGGATATCCATTTACGCAAATGAAACCCAAATTTATCTAAGTGGTTGGATATTGCTTCTCGTATCTTCTTACAATCTTGGATTGTATCTGCTCCAGTTAGTAAATCGTCCATGTAAAAGTCTTCTTTTATTCTGCTAGAAATATCTTCATCTTTACAATGATTGGCAATTTCAATTAATGTTCTAATTGCCAAAAAGGGTGCTGAACTGGTACCATACGTTACAGTTGTTAATTTGTATTGTTCAATTGGATTGCTTGGATTCTTCCTCCACAAAACATATTGGTATTCTTGATCAGGTGTATCAATTTTTATTTGGCGAAACATTTTCTCCACATCAGAAGATATTACATATTTCCATGACCTCCATTTCGTAATGATGTCAAATATATCTTTTTGTAGCTTGGGACCTACTTGCAATATGTCGTTTAAGCTTTTACCGTTGGTAGTTTTGGAAGAAGCATCGAATACCACTCTTACTTTTGTAGTTAAGCTACTTTCTCGTACTACCGCTTGATGAGGTAAGTAGTATTTACCATTACAGCTTGGATCTACTTTCTTCATATGGCCCATTGATAGCAATTCTTCCATTATTTTGCAGTATTCGTTGTTTAGTAATGGATTTTCTTTTAGCCGCCTCTCTAGACTCATCAATCGAGCCATCGCGCTCTTGTAAGAATCGCCAAGCTCGCAATCTTCTAAAAATGGTAGTCTTACGATAAATTTACCATCTTCATCTCTTCTTGTTGTTTCAGAATATAGTTTTAGGCATTTATCTTCCTCGTCTAGGGAATTTTCCTCCTCTATTTCCTCGATTTCCCAGAACCTTTCAATGTTGGTAGTAGCTACTGATTTTGTATTGCTTTTATGGTTTACTCGGATCACGCCAGATAGAATCCAACCCAACTTAGTGTTTTGCCCAAGAATTTTCTCTTCACGATGTACACCGTCTTCCAATATTTGCGAGAATAAGTCGGCACCAATAACAATATCAATTCTATCTGCTTTGTTGAAATTGGGATCTGCTAAATTGAAGTTTTTCCATTTTTGCACATCATAATTAAATGATACATCGGGATGAGTTGCCACTAATTTTGGTAATATTAATGCCTCTGCTGTTATCATCTCGTTGCTTAGAAATCTCGGATGTATTTCTAAGTTTATTTTTGCTTTTGCAACTCCTACCACTGTTTGTCCCAGGCCTTGTAGTTTAACCTCAGTTTTCTTCCTGGGTAATTGGAGGATTTGTGCTGCTTCTTCGCTTATAGAGGTTATCTGCGAACCTTGATCAATTAAAGCCCGTAATGTTATATATTCTTGATGTAAGGATTTTACCCGCACTTGGGCTGTAGCTAGCAATACGCTGCTCAATGTGTTCGTGCTCATCGTTGAATTAACTCGCTGCTTTTCAAAATGAATAAGTGTATGATGATACAACCCACATTTTTGACATTTGCTTTCACTTAAACATTTTTTGTCTGTTTTGTGCTTAAGGCAATTGTAGCACAAGTTTTTAGATTTTACCCATGAATGTCTTTCTGTAACGGTCAGCTCCAAAAATTTTTTGCATGAGTAGATTTCGTGACCTGGTTTTTTACAAAAATAACAACTGCGTTTTTCTGTAAACAGTGATGTAGATCTGATGTTTTGTTTGCTAAAGTTGTATTGTTGTTTTTTAGTTGTTGAGGCTTCTAACGCTTGGTAATGCTGCTCGAGAAACTCCATCACATCTCTTAGCTCCTGGATCTCCCTTGATTTTTTTGTGTTCTGCTCATATAGAAGCAGACTTTCCTTATCCAATTTTCGAATAACAATTCTGGCAATTATTGGATCAGCGTCTCCCAAATTGATGTTCATGGCTTTCAATGCATGTATGCACTCTATTGTTGTATCTAATAGAGTTTTTAAGCTGGACGATGAAGCACTATTAATACTTGGCTGATCTAATATTTTGTCCACTAATTTTGTGAACAAAACTCTTTTGTTTCCATATCTTTGGGTTAATATCTCCCAAGCTGCATTGTAATTGTTACCAGTTATAGCCAAGTGTTGTATTAATTTTAATGCCTCTCCTTTTAAATTTGTTTTTAAATAATACAATTTCTCGACGTCAGCTAATTTTGTATTTTCATCGACTAATTTTTTAAATAAATCGTGGAAGGAGCTCCATTCTTCAATATGGAATTTCGATGCTTTTCAAAGCAAGTGGTTTGGAGTTGTCACTTCGAAACTTTGAAAACTTCTTCATCAATTCTTTCGCTCTGACTTCATACAACTTGTCGATTTTTTCAAATTCTTCTTCGACTTGTTGTCCCATTAAAAATTTTATGGATAAGTCCGTTTGGAGTTGTCTTATATCTTCAATTTGTCTCTCCCAAGATGACACCGTCTTTTCTAGCTCAAATGAACTATCTGCATCCTGTTCATCCTCGAGGGCTTCTCTTAATTTAGATATTTTACGTCTAAACTGATGCAACAATGCGCTTTCTTTTGTAGTAGTATCCTCCTCTTTTTGAATTATTTTGGGGTTTTCTGTCGATATCTCTTTCGGCGCCTGTAGTTTTATAAACATTTGCTGCAAATAATGTTGTTGCTGTCGCTGAAATTCTTCCTGCTGTTGCTGTATTTGTTTCTGCATTTGCTGGAACATTTCCTGCATGTTGCTTTGTTTTCCTTCCTGAACTTCTTCTGGTTCTGACATTAATTTCTCTAAGGCGTTTATAGCTGTTTGTACCATTGTTTTGGTACTTTCAAAGACCTTATCTTTGAAGTATTGGTCATCATTGACCCCATGGGCTTCCAATTTTGCATTGTTTAATTGGAATTCTTCCCATTTGTTTTGAAGGCTCTTTTTCGTCTCCTCAATGGCAGCCTTCCTCACCAGCTTTCCTTTTATCTTATCGGAAATTTGAGTGATTTCTTTCAGTATTTGCAATTGAACTTTATATAAGTTCACTCGGCTTGACATTTTTGAAAGTTTTTTTTTTTTTTTGAAGAAGAAGAAGATTTGTGTTTTAGTTTGTTTTAGTTTGTTTTTGTTTTTTAAGTTTTATTTTTTTTTTTAAATTTTGCTGGTTCACTCTCTTCGAAGGACCAAAATGTTTGAAGTATTGTAAATAATAAGATATTTTTTACACACTTAAAAATATTTTATTAAGTTTCAACTTAAGTACTATTTACAGAATCTTAGTCTAATATAGTAGGCATGTGTACGTGATCTTACGCTTAGAATCTTATCTTTTATGTTTACAATTTCTTTATCATAACATGGACATATGTGAATGAATAGGATAACATAAACATTACCACACGGACCAGTGTGAATGACAAGGGTTGGTTTTTTCTTATCTAAGTAATGCACACATGCGTATAAGTACATAAAAAGGTCATAAATTTAGTTTTACAATTATATTATTTCTAAAGTATTTATATTGATAAAAGTAGAATATTAAAAAGAAATATCATGTTCAACTACACTTGAACAAAACTGTTAAACCTTTTTTGACAAAAACAGTAATTTTCCATAACTCCAAATTCATATTCTATCGTTTGCAGCCAATCGCGAGTTTATATTTTAAAACGAATTTTTAACAATTATTTTAGTTAACCATAAAAAATATATTTTTCTCCATAAAATTTATGTTGAAAATGTACTAACTTTAGCGACCTCTAGTGACGACAAAAAGAGATATTTATAAAAAAGTCTTTTTTACACGAATGAGTTATTTAGTTGTCTATTGAAAAATATAAAGTTCATTAACATCATAGACATGATCTTGTTTTTGATTTTTGTCCATTGAACAAAGCACTGTGTACCACCCGGATATTGCACTTACACACCAAACAACAAATGTGCACTTTTTCTTGTTGGTTTTCAATAATTGTTGAAATTTATAGAAGGTGACGAAAGAACTACAACAAATACAACATGTACAAAAACAACAGGTACAATGTATTTGTTAAAAGATAAGGGCAACTGTGGAATGCAATGGCAATATAATCAAATCTGGCCACCTCAATAACTATTGCGCCAATTTGCTGGCGATACTATTTGCTGTTGAATATGCTTCAAAAACACAATCGAACTATATTGTCTGTACTGATAGTCTATCATCCATCCTAGCTGTAAAAAATTCTCTCTATGATTCGCCTTTAATAAACCATATAAGAAACATCCAGAATCGTAATAAAATAAAACTAATGTGGGTTCCATCCCACGTTAGCATCTCTGGTAACGAATATGCGGCTTCAGCAGCAACTGAAGCTATTCGACGACCCTTGCTGATGTTTCCCACATGGGAATCTCAAGATATAATCAACGCTATATCTAAACATTTAAAAAATATAAAAATTGACAAATGGTCAAGCTACCAGCATAATTATAAAAACAGGAATCCTTCAGGAAACAAACCAATATTCCCAAAACATTCCTCCAGAAGAGAATCGTCTGCAATAGTTCGCCTAAGAATTAGGCACCGCAAATTCTCCCACAAACATTTACTAGAGAAAAATCCTGCACCACGATGTAATAGCTGCAACACACAACTCAATGTAACCCATATTTTAGATGAATGCCCAGCATACAACGCCACCAGAACATCCATCTTTGGATCTCAACTACCAACAGATCTCTTAAAAAATATTTGTGATATCATCATAATATTAATAGGCAAGTCGATTTCTTTAGACCCCTTTTACGCTCACATTATACATTCAATTTGGGCAAAAAATATACCATTTTAAAGGGATTTATTCACAGAAGTGCAGAATATATATTTTATTGAAATCGGTTTAGTTTTTTAGGAGTTATAAGCGTTTAAAGATGTTACTAACACATATGCAAAAACGTGTACATGTGAACCTTAAGCAAAAAAGTAAACAAAGCAATGCGTGTTTGTGCAATATGTTGTTGTAAATAAATAAGAGAAACAATTAAACAGTATTGATTTCGCTCTGTTTTAAGTGACAGTTGTTATAGAAAACAAAGAAGAAGACTTTAGTAATTTAAATTCGCTTTAATAAATATATTTTGAAGGTGTTTTTTTATTTTCTAACTCCCATATGCATAAACAATTTTTAAATTTACAACAAATTTTGTTTTATAAACCTTTGACAAATTTAAAAAACTGTTTATGCATATGGGGGTAAATATGTAATTGTAGATAAGTAAATATTTATTTTATAATTGTGACGATTTTCAACGGTTTATCACTGCATGAAGTTTAATGAAAAATGGGACGGGTCGGAATAAATGGTGACGCCTCCCATACAAAGTAAATAGTTATTTCTAAATATTTTGTGAAATATAATTGCAAGATTCTTCAAACTTAGTCTAAATGGCTCTTTTATAAATTTTCATAGTTTCGCTGAAATTGTTCGGGATTGGAATAGTGGGCGTGGCACACCCTGTACAAAGTATATAATTAATTTCGAATATCTGTAGAACTATAATTGTAAAAGTGTTTAAACTTTTAGCGAATTAATTTCTTATTACTGTGCGGAGTAATAAGAGTTTGAATATAGACGGAATTAGATTAGAGGGCATAGCACCCAAAATGGGAGAGGTCGGAAAAGGATGTGAGTCACCTCCCATACAAAGTAATAATTGCAAGGTTCTTCAAACATTGTCCGCATAGATCTCTTGCCATTTTACACAGATTGGCTGAAAATGGTCGGGATTGCATTAGTGGTTATGGCGCAAAGTAAATAATTTTTAATATCTGGAGAACTATAATTCTAAAAGAATTTAAACTCTGTATCAATCAATTTATTACCATTCTAAGGAGGTCTAAAAACGAATTTATTCCTGATCCCTGTTCGAAGTTAGCTAAGCATGATCGGCTTATTAGGATTGACCCCTCCCTTATAAAGAAAAGTTAAAGTAAAGCTTGATATTTACATAAAAGGTTTAAAAATGGGTGGGATCAGAGCAGTGGAGTGGTATCTCCCATACAAAATTAGTTAGTTATTTTCAATTAGTTATATTATTTCAAGTGAACTGTAATTGAGAGATTCTCAAATTTTGTATGTGTTATTTTCGTATTTCCATTCATATTTTTCTAATTTTACTAGGGTAGGGGTAGCGAAGTGCACCGGGTTATGCTAGTTAACATAAATTTAATTTACAAATTCGTAGTTGAAATTAATTTTCATGATAATATTTAAGTATTTTAACATATCGGAGTCGAAAGTCATCGTAGCTAGTACTCCTTGCTCTTAGATTAGTTACAATAATTTAATTATGTAATTAATATGAAATAAATAAATAAATAAATTTCATTACCATCAAAGACATGATCTTGTTTTTGATTTTTGTCCATTGAACAAAGCACTGTGCGTCAGCTTTCCTTAAAGTGCTTTGCTTGGTGGCTTGATATTTTTCGTTGCCTTCCAAAGGGAAAAATTTGTGTGTTTGGTATTTGTCAAACTTTGAATGTAATTTCTATTTCTGCGATCCTCTTCTAATTGAAGGGCTTTTTTCTGATTTTTACTAGCAGCTGACAGCCTCTGTTTTGCTGCAGGTGATCTATTTTGTTGCCATTCTCTTCTGAGTTTTCTCTTTTCTAAAAGAAGTCGTTCAATATCTGAGTTGGAAATGTGCATATCAGTTTTATAAAATATTTGACTCTTTGAATGATTTAGAGCCGATACAATTAATGACGTAAAGTCATTGACACTTTTATCTACATCTTCCTCACACTGAATACAAAGATCTGTGTAGATATGACTGCTTATATATTTTTTATATTTAAGCTAATTTGTTTTAAAGTAATATGTTTCAGTATGAAATTTTGAAATGTTAGTCCTCCCGTAATAAGATACTATAATTGGGGAATGATCAGAAGATAAATCATATGACATTTCTGTAGATATTGAATTTCGATTAATATTTTTTGTTATGGCAAAGTCTATGACATCAGGAATTTTTTTAGGATCAGCAGGCCAGTATGTTAGTTATCCAGGGGACACAAAATCCAGGCCATTTTTACGATCAACTAATGCTTTATAAAGCTGTCTACCTCTGGGATTCATTAGTCGAGAGCCCGAGTAAGTGTGTTTGGTGTTATAGTCGTCATATGCCAGAAAGCGACCTCCTAGCGTGCTAAAGAATTCTTCAAACTTTTCCTTGGTCATTGAAAATCTCCAGCAAAGCTTTCCAGATGAATGGATGTTGCCTGCATATAGTCTTTTGAGAATTCATCTAGGGGATAATGTTTTAAACGATTTCTAATTAAAATACCAGTGCCACCATGTGCCCTACCATCAGGATAATTTGTACAGTAGAAAGTATAACCCGAAATATAAAAGTTATACCTATTGGTAAAATGAGTTTTCGAAACCAATAGCACGTCGATGTTTTTATTCTGCATAAAGTGTGATACCTCTGATTTGTGTTGATTTAAACCGTTCGCATTCCAGAAACATAGTCTCAAATAACTCATGTTTTTGTTAAGAGGATTTGTATCATTTGGTTCTGCGCTCTTAAAAGCTCTTGTATTGTGTTTTGCATGGATGACATAAAGTTTGTCATATTTTAATTAAGAGAGGTAATATTCTGGGTAAGCGCTTATGCACTCCAACCCTCCCGTATTTTTGGGAACACCAGGTTGCTGGTAACCCGTTCTCAAAACATTGGCATAAGAACCTGCTACATTCTTAGGCTGATCAATTTGAGTGGATTGTGAATTTAATTGAGTTGAGGCTGCTTGTTTGTTCAATAGCGGAACTTCAGAATTGACTGGTGGATAGGTGTTTTCAAATTTGTAGGCTGGTACTTCAGATGTTTTCCCTCTTATTAGCTTTTGCCTCTCTCTTAATCTGTTCAATAACTCCTTATAAACTGGGCACCCGCGGTAGTTGGCTGAATGATCGCCACCACAGTTACCACATTTTCTTCTGAGACCATTCTTTAGGATATCACATTGTGATGAAGAATGAAGGTCTCATCATGCCACACACACTGTTTGTAAGGTACAATAATTTTTAGTATGTCCAAACTCTTGACAATTGCCACATTTTTTTTGTTTTGATCACTCTCCCCGTTATGAAATATGTAGGCATCAGTGTTGCCACAACCTCCAAATATTTGTAACCAAGTTTGATTAAAAAAATAACCAAAATGCTAAAAAAGTAACCAAACAAAATTTATTGCAAACGTCATGTTTTTAACTTTTTTTAAAAATATGAACGGAAGTATGAAATTTTATTTTTTTTAATACATTTTACACAGGTTTTTATATTTCAAGATTTCAACATTTAGAATATTATGAAAATAAATTCTTAATAGCCAAATATTCTGAAAAATCGACAGAAATAATTTTTAATTAATTTTTTTTTTAATATTTTAAAATATTTTTTTCCAGTTTCATGCCTTTTTTGATATTTTTTTTTATTTTACACAATTATTATCATAATCATAGATTTTCAAATATTACACTTTTGCTGTGTTTTTGCTGAACATTTTTCATTTTACTTATCTTATTTGCGTTACTGGCTACAGCATGAAAACTATTTTTCATTTTTATAAAATACATTTTTAATGAAATTTTTTATAAATAAAAAGAATTGAATTGAAATATCATTGTCTCATGTAAATACAGCTTTATACAGATGTCTGTATGCATACGAGATTGGTAGTTTTAATTAGAGTATTTTTAATGAAATCTAAACCAATTGCAAAGGTTAAACCTAGCTAAATATTAAAAATAAACATTCTTGTTTGGAATTTTCGGAATACAACATTTTATTTATCCTCAATAAAGATAAAAAGAAACATCCATCACAATTATTATACTAAAAAGACCAGTTTAGTGGTAAAAAATGTCATATTCTATGCTGTATTACCCAAAATTTAGAGAAAAAACTCCAAAAAATAGGGTATATAACGTGAATATATATACATATGGGGCATTTCACGTCAAGTGAAATAACTTTTGAAATCGATGTCTTCCGATCGCGATGAAGAACTAACACCAATGTTAGTTCTATTGGATAGTAATTCGGACACCAAACAGGTGTTTTTTTTATCCATATAACTTATTACCTATTGTTCTTAGCAAAATGTGTCCCAAATAGTTTAGATAGCTATTTATGCAATCTTTCGAAAAAAAAATTAAAAAAATTTAATAAAATATTTTTGATTTTTTTTTTTAAATCAAAAATATTTTTGACTTTTTTTTGGGCCCTTTTTATTTATTTTTTTTTTATTTTTTTAAGAAAGCTTAGGTCTTTTCCTAAGCGACCATATAGGTCGCTTAGGAAAAGATGCGAGTGGGATATCTATCAAAAAAAATATTTTGTAACCCAAGATTTAAAATTTTTGAATTTTTTTGCAAAATCAAAAACTTTGTTGACTTTTTTTAAAAAAATGGAAACATTTTTTAATTTTTTTTTTTTTGCTCAGAAGAAAGCTTATGTGTTTTCCTTTAACACCCTTTTTGTCGCTTAGTGGGATGCGAGTGGGATATCTATAAAAAAAATGTTTTGTAACTCAAGACATACAATTTTTTACTTTTTTTTGAAAAATAAAAAACCTTTTTGACTTTTTTTTTCCAAAATGGACTCTTTTTTTATTAATTTTTTTTCTCAAAAGAAAGCTTAGGTCTTTTCCTTTAAAACCTTTTTGGTCGCTTAGTGGGATGCGAGTGGGATATCTATCAAAATAAATGTTTTGTAACTCAAGATAAATGTTTTTAAATTGATTTTTTTCATATTTGTGTGTAAGTGTTTCTAAAACCTTAAAAATAAAAACCACAACCACTGACCGATAATAGCCACTGGAGGGGTGCAATATGAGGCCGACCGCTATTAATTTTCCACCCCCAAAATTTGTCTGAGTTTTGTATCTTGCGGCTTTTTTAGTCAATCCTAGAGGTAGTTTTCAGCGCACGTGATTTTCATTGTTAAAATATCAGGTGCCCCAGAAAAAAAATTTTTGGAATCAAGTGGAAATATTTTATGGCCCTTCTCCGAAGCAACTATATTCACAGTAGTTATTTACTACATGAAAGAAGAAAACCTGGAACACAAAAGTATGGCAATCATATCCGACGATTTAAAACATTTTTTTTTTTTTTTTTAACGTTTTATTGATTTATTGAATCTGTCTATTTTGACCTTACAATAAGTATTTAAATCTTATAACTAAAATTAAAACTATTTGCTCTTCAGCAAGAGAGCCATTATGGTAAACTGTCACTCATCTTAGCGGGGTGGTAGATCTGCTCTACGGAGCCTGGATCGGGTTTGGGTCTGCACAAGTTGTCTTGCAAGCGTATTGGGATGGTTTCGCAGCTTCACAATATATTTCTCACGGACTTTCTCGAACTCTTCCTTTACCAATGTCACTTCTAAGTCTCTGTGGATGTTTTCATTTCTTATGTACCATGGTGCTCCCGTCATGGTCCTAAGAATTTTAGATTGGGCCCTCTGTATAAGATCAATACTGGTGTTGCTAGCCATTCCCCATAATTGAATTCCATATGTCCAAATTGGTTTTAAAACGGTCTTATACAGGATGACTTTATATTCAAGGCTTAATTTTGATTGGTCATTGATTAACCAATGAAAGCTAGAGGCTTTTAACTTCATGTGAAGTCTCTTGGTTTCTATGTGTCGGCGCCAAGTAAGCCTTCTATCTAGATGAATACCAAGGTAGGTGACATAATCAGACTGCGGTATATTAACGTTGTTGAGTGTGACAGGTGGGCAATTTCCTCTCCTTAGAGCGAACGTAACATGTTTACTTTTCAGCTCATTTACCTTTATTCGCCAGTTTTTCAACCATGACTCCACACGTACGAGGTAATTCTGTAGTTGACTAGATGCCATGAGTGGGTTTTCGTCTGAGCTAATAATGGCGGTATCATCAGCAAATGTTGAAATTGTTAGTTTATCGCACGTAGGGAGGTCGGAGGTGTAAATCAAATATAGCGTAGGTCCTAGTACACTTCCCTGTGGAACGCCAGCTCCAATCTTGCATTCTCTCGTCACATAATCATTGTACTTAACTCTGAAAAGTCTATTCGATAAATAAGACTCCAGCAATTTATGAGTACATAGTGGTAGTAAACATTTGATTTTATGTATTAGACCCTTATGCCATACCTTGTCAAAAGCCTGAGCAACGTCTAAAAAGATGGCAGAACAATATTTCTTTAATTCAAAAGATTTTCGAATCTCTCCAGTTAAACGATTGACCTGTTCAATGGTGCCATGATGTTCACGGAAACCAAATTGGTGTACTGGGATAATGTTTCCATCATTCAAAAAAGGTATTATCTTTTCCTGGAATATTTTTTCGAATAACTTCGACAAACAAGGGAGTAGGCTAATAGGTCTATAAGAAGATGGCAGGGTTAAATCTTTACCCGGTTTAGGTATCATTATTATTTGAGAAATTTTCCAATTTTTTGGATAAATTCCTAGTTTCAAGATCGCATTAAACAATATAGATAGCACAATTATTGCCACATTTGGTAGGTTCTTAATCATTGATGGCGTTATTAAATCATATCCCGGTGATTTTTTCAAGTCTAATTTATTTTTAATTACTCTATTAACATCCTCAGGACTAATATCGAATTGGGCTGCATTAGCCATTGTTGAAGCTGGCAGTTCTTCTAGTTCAAACTCATTTGCCGTGGAGTTGGGCTGAAATACTTCACTTAAATGTTCAGCAAATACTGAGGCTTTTTCTATAGCACTTCGTGCCCAGGTTCCGTCAGCTTTTCTTAAAGCGCTTTGTGCCTCTACCGGTGGCTTAATGTTCCTCGTTGCCTTCCAAAGAGAGAAATTTGTGTATTTTGTACTCGTCAAACTTTTAATATATTTTTCGTTTATGCGATCCTCCTCTAAATGAAGGGCTCTTTTCAGTTTTCGTACTGCTGCGGACAGCCTCTGCTTTGCAGCAGGTGATCTATTATGTTGCCATTCTCTTCTGAGTCTTCTCTTTTCGAGAAGAAGTCTTTCAATATCCGAACTTGAAATAGGCGTATTAGTTTTTGGAGGGATCTGGCACCTAGAGTGTTCCAGAGCCGAAACAATCAATGACGTGAAGTCATTAACGGTCCTATCTATGTCTTCCTCACACTGTAAATTAGGATTTGTGTGGATATGACTGCTGATATATTTCCTATATTTTAGCCAATTTGTCTTAAAATACAAAGAGTCCTTAGGAAATCTTGGGGTGTTGGGTCTCTCACAATAATTAATAATTACAGGAGAGTGGTCAGAAGATAGATCATAGGATATTTCTGTGGATATTGCATTCCGAATAATATTTCTGCATATGGCGAAGTCTATTAGATCAGGAATTTTTCTAGGATCAGTTGGCCAATAAGTTGGGTGTCCAGGAGACACAAAATCTAAACAATTTTTGCGATCAACTAGAGCTTTATACAGCTGTCTACCTCTGGGATTTACCAATCGCGAACCCCAATATGTATGTTTGGCATTGTAGTCTCCACATGCCAGAAACCGATCTCCTAGTGTTATAAAGAATTCTTCAAATTTTTCCTTGGTCATCGAAAATTTAAAACATGACACGATTTAAAACATGACACCGTTGCAGTTTATGAGTACCAGAAGATAATACTAAATTATCTAAAATCAAAATTTACAGTAGAAAAGGTATACTACGTTTCGGACGGAGCTCGTCAACATTTTAAAAACAAAAGTAGCTTCGCAAATCTTACAGCTCATGAAAAAGATTTTGGAATGCCAGCTGAGTGGCATTTTCATCCTACTGCTCATGGTAAAGGAGCATGTGATGGTATTGGAGCAAACCTCAAAAGAAATGCAGCGAAGTATAGCCTCCAGTGCTCTCATCAAGATCGCATCTTAGATGCGACTGCTTTATTCCATTGGGCAAATAATTATTGTAAAGAAACTAAAATAGTTTTTAGTAGCAAAGAGGATCATGAGGAAACATTGAAAACACTAAAGAGCAGATTCGATGCTGCGGTAACAATCGATGGCACTGCTCAATACCATGCTTTCATACCGCTTGTCGATGGAAGACTCAAATTAAAAAAGTTTTCTGCATCTACTCAATGCGATTTCTTTCCAAAGCCAAAAAAGAAGCCAGCAGCGAAATCAGTAGCTGAATCTAATAACGCCAAGAAAGGATTGACAAAAAAAAAGCAGCTAATAAAGGTGACAAATAAGGAGGATAAAAGTATGGATATTTGAAAATTTAAAAACTTCATAAATTAAGTGTAAAAATAGTTATTATATAAATTGATCTATTGTGATTAAGATTAAATTTTACTAAATTATTCATCTTTTTATTATTATTATTATTATTATTATTATTATTATTATTATTATTATTATTATTATTATTATTATTATTATTATTATTATTATTATTATTATTATTATTATTATTATTATTATTATTATTATTATTATTATTATTATTATTATTATTATTATTATTATTATTATTATTATTATTATTATTATTATTATTATTATTATTATTATTATTATTATTATTATTATTATTATTATTATTATTATTATTATTATTATTATTATTATTATTATTATTATTATTATTATTATTATTATTATTATTATTATTATTATTATTATTATTATTATTATTATTATTATTATTATTATTATTATTATTATTATTATTATTATTATTATTATTATTATTATTATTATTATTATTATTATTATTATTATTATTATTATTATTATTATTATTATTATTATTATTATTATTATTATTATTATTATTATTATTATTATTATTATTATTATTATTATTATTATTATTATTATTATTATTATTATTATTATTATTATTATTATTATTATTATTATTATTATTATTATTATTATTATTATTATTATTATTATTATTATTATTATTATTATTATTATTATTATTATTATTATTATTATTATTATTATTATTATTATTATTATTATTATTATTATTATTATTATTATTATTATTATTATTATTATTATTATTATTATTATTATTATTATTATTATTATTATTATTATTATTATTATTATTATTATTATTATTATTATTATTATTATTATTATTATTATTATTATTATTATTATTATTATTATTATTATTATTATTATTATTATTATTATTATTATTATTATTATTATTATTATTATTATTATTATTATTATTATTATTATTATTATTATTATTATTATTATTATTATTATTATTATTATTATTATTATTATTATTATTATTATTATTATTATTATTATTATTATTATTATTATTATTATTATTATTATTATTATTATTATTATTATTATTATTATTATTATTATTATTATTATTATTATTATTATTATTATTATTATTATTATTATTATTATTATTATTATTATTATTATTATTATTATTATTATTATTATTATTATTATTATTATTATTATTATTATTATTATTATTATTATTATTATTATTATTATTATTATTATTATTATTATTATTATTATTATTATTATTATTATTATTATTATTATTATTATTATTATTATTATTATTATTATTATTATTATTATTATTATTATTATTATTATTATTATTATTATTATTATTATTATTATTATTATTATTATTATTATTATTATTATTATTATTATTATTATTATTATTATTATTATTATTATTATTATTATTATTATTATTATTATTATTATTATTATTATTATTATTATTATTATTATTATTATTATTATTATTATTATTATTATTATTATTATTATTATTATTATTATTATTATTATTATTATTATTATTATTATTATTATTATTATTATTATTATTATTATTATTATTATTATTATTATTATTATTATTATTATTATTATTATTATTATTATTATTATTATTATTATTATTATTATTATTATTATTATTATTATTATTATTATTATTATTATTATTATTATTATTATTATTATTATTATTATTATTATTATTATTATTATTATTATTATTATTATTATTATTATTATTATTATTATTATTATTATTATTATTATTATTATTATTATTATTATTATTATTATTATTATTATTATTATTATTATTATTATTATTATTATTATTATTATTATTATTATTATTATTATTATTATTATTATTATTATTATTATTATTATTATTATTATTATTATTATTATTATTATTATTATTATTATTATTATTATTATTATTATTATTATTATTATTATTATTATTATTATTATTATTATTATTATTATTATTATTATTATTATTATTATTATTATTATTATTATTATTATTATTATTATTATTATTATTATTATTATTATTATTATTATTATTATTATTATTATTATTATTATTATTATTATTATTATTATTATTATTATTATTATTATTATTATTATTATTATTATTATTATTATTATTATTATTATTATTATTATTATTATTATTATTATTATTATTATTATTATTATTATTATTATTATTATTATTATTATTATTATTATTATTATTATTATTATTATTATTATTATTATTATTATTATTATTATTATTATTATTATTATTATTATTATTATTATTATTATTATTATTATTATTATTATTATTATTATTATTATTATTATTATTATTATTATTATTATTATTATTATTATTATTATTATTATTATTATTATTATTATTATTATTATTATTATTATTATTATTATTATTATTATTATTATTATTATTATTATTATTATTATTATTATTATTATTATTATTATTATTATTATTATTATTATTATTATTATTATTATTATTATTATTATTATTATTATTATTATTATTATTATTATTATTATTATTATTATTATTATTATTATTATTATTATTATTATTATTATTATTATTATTATTATTATTATTATTATTATTATTATTATTATTATTATTATTATTATTATTATTATTATTATTATTATTATTATTATTATTATTATTATTATTATTATTATTATTATTATTATTATTATTATTATTATTATTATTATTATTATTATTATTATTATTATTATTATTATTATTATTATTATTATTATTATTATTATTATTATTATTATTATTATTATTATTATTATTATTATTATTATTATTATTATTATTATTATTATTATTATTATTATTATTATTATTATTATTATTATTATTATTATTATTATTATTATTATTATTATTATTATTATTATTATTATTATTATTATTATTATTATTATTATTATTATTATTATTATTATTATTATTATTATTATTATTATTATTATTATTATTATTATTATTATTATTATTATTATTATTATTATTATTATTATTATTATTATTATTATTATTATTATTATTATTATTATTATTATTATTATTATTATTATTATTATTATTATTATTATTATTATTATTATTATTATTATTATTATTATTATTATTATTATTATTATTATTATTATTATTATTATTATTATTATTATTATTATTATTATTATTATTATTATTATTATTATTATTATTATTATTATTATTATTATTATTATTATTATTATTATTATTATTATTATTATTATTATTATTATTATTATTATTATTATTATTATTATTATTATTATTATTATTATTATTATTATTATTATTATTATTATTATTATTATTATTATTATTATTATTATTATTATTATTATTATTATTATTATTATTATTATTATTATTATTATTATTATTATTATTATTATTATTATTATTATTATTATTATTATTATTATTATTATTATTATTATTATTATTATTATTATTATTATTATTATTATTATTATTATTATTATTATTATTATTATTATTATTATTATTATTATTATTATTATTATTATTATTATTATTATTATTATTATTATTATTATTATTATTATTATTATTATTATTATTATTATTATTATTATTATTATTATTATTATTATTATTATTATTATTATTATTATTATTATTATTATTATTATTATTATTATTATTATTATTATTATTATTATTATTATTATTATTATTATTATTATTATTATTATTATTATTATTATTATTATTATTATTATTATTATTATTATTATTATTATTATTATTATTATTATTATTATTATTATTATTATTATTATTATTATTATTATTATTATTATTATTATTATTATTATTATTATTATTATTATTATTATTATTATTATTATTATTATTATTATTATTATTATTATTATTATTATTATTATTATTATTATTATTATTATTATTATTATTATTATTATTATTATTATTATTATTATTATTATTATTATTATTATTATTATTATTATTATTATTATTATTATTATTATTATTATTATTATTATTATTATTATTATTATTATTATTATTATTATTATTATTATTATTATTATTATTATTATTATTATTATTATTATTATTATTATTATTATTATTATTATTATTATTATTATTATTATTATTATTATTATTATTATTATTATTATTATTATTATTATTATTATTATTATTATTATTATTATTATTATTATTATTATTATTATTATTATTATTATTATTATTATTATTATTATTATTATTATTATTATTATTATTATTATTATTATTATTATTATTATTATTATTATTATTATTATTATTATTATTATTATTATTATTATTATTATTATTATTATTATTATTATTATTATTATTATTATTATTATTATTATTATTATTATTATTATTATTATTATTATTATTATTATTATTATTATTATTATTATTATTATTATTATTATTATTATTATTATTATTATTATTATTATTATTATTATTATTATTATTATTATTATTATTATTATTATTATTATTATTATTATTATTATTATTATTATTATTATTATTATTATTATTATTATTATTATTATTATTATTATTATTATTATTATTATTATTATTATTATTATTATTATTATTATTATTATTATTATTATTATTATTATTATTATTATTATTATTATTATTATTATTATTATTATTATTATTATTATTATTATTATTATTATTATTATTATTATTATTATTATTATTATTATTATTATTATTATTATTATTATTATTATTATTATTATTATTATTATTATTATTATTATTATTATTATTATTATTATTATTATTATTATTATTATTATTATTATTATTATTATTATTATTATTATTATTATTATTATTATTATTATTATTATTATTATTATTATTATTATTATTATTATTATTATTATTATTATTATTATTATTATTATTATTATTATTATTATTATTATTATTATTATTATTATTATTATTATTATTATTATTATTATTATTATTATTATTATTATTATTATTATTATTATTATTATTATTATTATTATTATTATTATTATTATTATTATTATTATTATTATTATTATTATTATTATTATTATTATTATTATTATTATTATTATTATTATTATTATTATTATTATTATTATTATTATTATTATTATTATTATTATTATTATTATTATTATTATTATTATTATTATTATTATTATTATTATTATTATTATTATTATTATTATTATTATTATTATTATTATTATTATTATTATTATTATTATTATTATTATTATTATTATTATTATTATTATTATTATTATTATTATTATTATTATTATTATTATTATTATTATTATTATTATTATTATTATTATTATTATTATTATTATTATTATTATTATTATTATTATTATTATTATTATTATTATTATTATTATTATTATTATTATTATTATTATTATTATTATTATTATTATTATTATTATTATTATTATTATTATTATTATTATTATTATTATTATTATTATTATTATTATTATTATTATTATTATTATTATTATTATTATTATTATTATTATTATTATTATTATTATTATTATTATTATTATTATTATTATTATTATTATTATTATTATTATTATTATTATTATTATTATTATTATTATTATTATTATTATTATTATTATTATTATTATTATTATTATTATTATTATTATTATTATTATTATTATTATTATTATTATTATTATTATTATTATTATTATTATTATTATTATTATTATTATTATTATTATTATTATTATTATTATTATTATTATTATTATTATTATTATTATTATTATTATTATTATTATTATTATTATTATTATTATTATTATTATTATTATTATTATTATTATTATTATTATTATTATTATTATTATTATTATTATTATTATTATTATTATTATTATTATTATTATTATTATTATTATTATTATTATTATTATTATTATTATTATTATTATTATTATTATTATTATTATTATTATTATTATTATTATTATTATTATTATTATTATTATTATTATTATTATTATTATTATTATTATTATTATTATTATTATTATTATTATTATTATTATTATTATTATTATTATTATTATTATTATTATTATTATTATTATTATTATTATTATTATTATTATTATTATTATTATTATTATTATTATTATTATTATTATTATTATTATTATTATTATTATTATTATTATTATTATTATTATTATTATTATTATTATTATTATTATTATTATTATTATTATTATTATTATTATTATTATTATTATTATTATTATTATTATTATTATTATTATTATTATTATTATTATTATTATTATTATTATTATTATTATTATTATTATTATTATTATTATTATTATTATTATTATTATTATTATTATTATTATTATTATTATTATTATTATTATTATTATTATTATTATTATTATTATTATTATTATTATTATTATTATTATTATTATTATTATTATTATTATTATTATTATTATTATTATTATTATTATTATTATTATTATTATTATTATTATTATTATTATTATTATTATTATTATTATTATTATTATTATTATTATTATTATTATTATTATTATTATTATTATTATTATTATTATTATTATTATTATTATTATTATTATTATTATTATTATTATTATTATTATTATTATTATTATTATTATTATTATTATTATTATTATTATTATTATTATTATTATTATTATTATTATTATTATTATTATTATTATTATTATTATTATTATTATTATTATTATTATTATTATTATTATTATTATTATTATTATTATTATTATTATTATTATTATTATTATTATTATTATTATTATTATTATTATTATTATTATTATTATTATTATTATTATTATTATTATTATTATTATTATTATTATTATTATTATTATTATTATTATTATTATTATTATTATTATTATTATTATTATTATTATTATTATTATTATTATTATTATTATTATTATTATTATTATTATTATTATTATATTATTATTATTATTATTATTATTATTATTATTATTATTATTATTATTATTATTATTATTATTATTATTATTATTATTATTATTATATTATTATTATTATTATTATTATTATTATTATTATTATTATTATTATTATTATTATTATTATTATTATTATTATTATTATTATTATTATTATTATTATTATTATTATTATTATTATTATTATTATTATTATTATTATATTATTATTATTATTATTATTATTATTATTATTATTATTATTATTATTATTATTATTATTATTATTATTATTATTATTATTATTATTATTATTATTATTATTATTATATTATTATTATTATTATTATTATTATTATTATTATTATTATTATTATTATTATTATTATTATTATTATTATTATTATTATTATTATTATTATTATTATTATTATTATTATTATTATTATTATTATTATTATTATTATTATTATTATTATTATTATTATTATTATTATTATTATTATTATTATTATTATTATTATTATTATTATTATTATTATTATTATTATTATTATTATTATTATTATTATTATATTATTATTATTATTATTATTATTATTATTATTATTATTATTATTATTATTATTATTATTATTATTATTATTATTATTATTATTATTATTATTATTATTATTATTATTATTATTATTATTATTATTATTATTATTATTATTATTATTATTATTATTATTATTATTATTATTATTATTATTATTATTATTATTATTATTATTATTATTATTATTATTATTATTATTATTATTATTATTATTATTATTATTATTATTATTATTATTATTATTATTATTATTATTATTATTATTATTATTATTATTATTATTATTATTATTATTATTATTATTATTATTATTATTATTATTATTATTATTATTATTATTATTATTATTATTATTATTATTATTATTATTATTATTATTATTATTATTATTATTATTATTATTATTATTATTATTATTATTATTATTATTATTATTATTATTATTATTATTATTATTATTATTATTATTATTATTATTATTATTATTATTATTATTATTATTATTATTATTATTATTATTATTATTATTATTATTATTATTATTATTATTATTATTATTATTATTATTATTATTATTATTATTATTATTATTATTATTATTATTATTATTATTATTATTATTATTATTATTATTATTATTATTATTATTATTATTATTATTATTATTATTATTATTATTATTATTATTATTATTATTATTATTATTATTATTATTATTATTATTATTATTATTATTATTATTTTATTATTATTATTATTATTATTATTATTATTATTATTATTATTATTATTATTATTATTATTATTATTATTATTATTATTATTATTATTATTATTATTATTATTATTATTATTATTATTATTATTATTATTATTATTATTATTATTATTATTATTATTATTATTATTATTATTATTATTATTATTATTATTATTATATTATTATTATTATTATTATTATTATTATTATTATTATTATTATTATTATTATTATTATTATTATTATTATTATTATTATTATTATTATTATTATTATTATTATTATTATTATTATTATTATTATTATTATTATTATTATTATTATTATTATTATTATTATTATTATTATTATATTATTATTATTATTATTATTATTATTATTATTATTATTATTATTATTATTATTATTATTATTATTATTATTATTATTATTATTATTATTATTATTATTATTATTATTATTATTATTATTATTATTATTATTATTATTATTATTATTATTATTATTATTATTATTATTATTATTATTATTATTATTATTATTATTATTATTATTATTATTATTATTATTATTATTATTATTATTATTATTATTATTATTATATTATTATTATTATTATTATTATTATTATTATTATTATTATTATTATTATTATTATTATTATTATTATTATTATTATTATTATTATTATTATTATTATTATTATTATTATTATTATTATTATTATTATTATTATTATTATTATTATTATTATTATTATTATTATTATTATTATTATTATTATTATTATTATTATTATTATTATTATTATTATTATTATTATTATTATTATTATTATTATTATTATTATTATTATTATTATTATTATTATTATTATTATTATTATTATTATTATTATTATTATTATTATTATTATTATTATTATTATTATTATTATTATTATTATTATTATTATTATTATTATTATTATTATTATTATTATTATTTTATTATTATTATTATTATTATTATTATTATTATTATTATTATTATTATTATTATTATTATTATTATTATTATTATTATTATTATTATTATTATTATTATTATTATTATTATTATTATTATTATTATTATTATTATTATTATTATTATATTATTATTATTATTATTATTATTATTATTATTATTATTATTATTATTATTATTATTATTATTATTATTATTATTATTATTATTATTATTATTATTATTATTATTATTATTATTATTATTATTATTATTATTATTATTATTATTATTATTATTATTATTATTATTATTATTATTATTATTATTATTATTATTATTATTATTATTATTATTATTATTATTATTATTATTATTATTATTATTATTATTATTATTATTATTATTATTATTATTATTATTATTATTATTATTATTATTATTATTATTATTATTATTATTATTATTATTATTATTATTTTATTATTATTATTATTATTATTATTATTATTATTATTATTATTATTATTATTATTATTATTATTATTATTATTATTATTATTATTATTATTATTATTATTATTATTATTATTATTATTATTATTATTATTATTATTATTATTATTATTATTATTATTATTATTATTATTATTATTATTATTATTATTATTATTATTATTATTATTATTATTATTATTATTATTATTATTATTATTATTATTATTATTATTATTATTATTATTATTATTATTATTATTATTATTATTATTATTATTATTATTATTATTATTATTATTATTATTATTATTATTATTATTATTATTATTATTATTATTATTATTATTATTATTATTATTATTATTATTATTATTATTATTATTATTATTATTATTATTATTATTATTATTATTATTATTATTATTATTATTATTATTATTATTATTATTATTATTATTATTATTATTATTATTATTATTATTATTATTATTATTATTATTATTATTATTATTATTATTATTATTATTATTATTATTATTATTATTATTATTATTATTATTATTATTATTATTATTATTATTATTATTATTATTATTATTATTATTATTATTATTATTATTATTATTATTATTATTATTATTATTATTATTATTATTATTATTATTATTATTATTATTATTATTATTATTATTATTATTATTATTATTATTATTATTATTATTATTATTATTATTATTATTATTATTATTATTATTATTATTATTATTATTATTATTATTATTATTATTATTATTATTATTATTATTATTATTATTATTATTATTATTATTATTATTATTATTATTATTATTATTATTATTATTATTATTTTTATTATTATTATTATTATTATTATTATTATTATTATTATTATTATTATTATTATTATTATTATTATTATTATTATTATTATTATTATTATTATTATTATTATTATTATTATTATTATTATTATTATTATTATTATATTATTATTATTATTATTATTATTATTATTATTATTATTATTATTATTATTATTATTATTATTATTATTATTATTATTATTATTATTATTATTATTATTATTATTATTATTATTATTATTATTATTATTATTATTATTATTATTATTATTATTATTATTATTATTATTATTATTATTATTATTTATTATTATTATTATTATTATTATTATTATTATTATTATTATTATTATTATTATTATTATTATTATTATTATTATTATTATTATTATATTATTATTATTATTATTATTATTATTATTATTATTATTATTATTATTATTATTATTATTATTATTTATTATTATTATTATTATTATTATTATTATTATTATTATTATTATTATTATTATTATTATTATTATTATTATTATATTATTATTATTATTATTATTATTATTATTATTATTATTATTATTTATTATTATTATTATTATTATTATTATTATTATTATTATTATTATTATTATTATTATTATTATTATTATTATTATTATTATTATTATTATTATTATTATTATTATTATTATTATTATTATTATTATTATTATTATTATTATTATTATTATTATTATT